>NC_140178.1:98422531-98692293 GCF_963971535.1 Notolepis coatsorum
CTCTCTCTCTTCCTCCTCCTCTCTCTCTCTCTCTCTTCTCTCTCTCTCTCTTCTCTCTCTTCTCTCTCTCTCTCTCCTCTCTCTCCTCTTCTCTCTCTCTCTCCTCTCTCTCTCTCTCTCTCTCTCTCTCTCTCTCTCTCTCTCCTCTCTCTCTCTCTCTCTCTCTCTCTCTCTCTCTCTCTCTCTCTCTCTCTCTCTCTCTCTCTCTGTGTCCTTCAGACCGGGCAGGTGTCGAGAACTTCTCCTCCGTGGAGCAGCTTCAGGAGAGCCTGATCAGAGCCCTGCGCTCATTGGTCGGCAAGGTCTCCCCGGCAACCCCCACGCAGACTCCTCCCGCTTCACCACGCTCCTCCTCCAGCTGCCCGACCTGCGCACGCTCAACAACATGCACTCCGAGAAGCTGCTGTCCTCCGCATCGACGCATGAACATTACATCACGCTTCCTGTCCACACGCGCTTGATTATGTCACCATAACAACAACAATGCACGAGACGCCTGCCGCGCACTCCGAGACGGCGGTATCCGTCTCCCGCGGCCATGCGCGATGATCGCATCAATCTCCGACCACCCGACGCGTGGCGATGACGCCGACCACGGCGTCACCGTCGCTTCCTGCGCCGCGGGGCCGGAGACGACGTGCCACTCGAGAGATGCGATACCTTCCTTCCTTCCGCATCATTGCCTGATTATTGCATCTCTTGACTGTCGCACGGTGATGACATCATCATCAGCATCATCAACATCAGCTTCTGCGGCGACACCTGACGACCACAGGTGTAGCTCGGCTCTGAAACTGAAACGACTGCTCATTGACTGCCAAGTGTGTGTATAGCGCCACTATAGGCGTCTACAGTGGCGAGCGAGCAGAAGCAGAAGGGCTGTGATTGGCTGAGTACATAACATGTACATGGATATGACTTGAAGGAGGGAGACTTCCACTTCGTCTCTCTCTTGATTTGACTGAGGGCCATGCCAGCCAATGGCATGACGGGAAGAAAAATGACTGACGGCTCGATAGACCTATGGCTTGGAGGAGGGTAGAGACCACTGGGGGAACTGAATGTTCTTGTATCAAAGAGCTTGAGATACAAACTAGTGAATAGTCTCAGGCCACACACACACACACACACACACACACACACACACACACACACACACACACACACACACACACACACACACACACACACACACACACACACACACACACACACACACACACACACACACACACACACACACACACACACACACACACACACACACACACACACAGCCTCTATCCTCCAAGGGACAGTGTATATCTGTTTATATGCATCCAAAAGCCTCAATGGGTCCATTCTCTGACCGGTCATATGCAGTAAATATTATGCAGTATTGTACAGTTACTACAAGGAAACAATTCAAAACAGTTGTAGAAATTGTGTAAATACCCGTTAATTGCAAATATACTTGAAACGTTTGGAGAGATATGTATACATCTTATATATATTTTTTTGTTAATATGAGATATTCTCATGGTGCAAAATGTTAATTATTCTACAGAAAAGTGTAAAGATTTTAAAGTCTGAGTGTATGAAATGCATTATATTGAAATCAAATATACTGACAATGTGTATTTTGAAATGTGTTTAATGTTGTAAAGGCATTATTTATAAAAAACCGTCTTCTATGGGATTTGTGTGTGAGCGTGTTGTCTTTCATTCCTCATTTAAAAAGGCAAGTTGATTAAGTATATATACATGAATAAATATATATACTGTATATATATGAGCTTTGATATATGTGTGTACTTTACTTGCCAGTAACCAGGAGAGGAGGTGGTAAATTATGTTTATCCTTGGAAGTACATTCATTTTAAGATATTCTGCCTGACAAAGATATAGGGAGATTCCTCATCTTGTAAGATCGGATTCTATCATTTTAATGGTAGTATTGAAGTTGATAAAAAAAAATCTCTAATGTAGGATGTATATCATATATATATATATATATCTTATATAATATATATATATAGCTATTTATTTTGTAACTCGAATTATGACTGAAGTCTTCTATAATACCTCAACCTCAAAAAATTAAAGTGTCATTTTACAAGGAGACAGTGATTTCTTGAATTGCAAATGGTTGGTTTTAGTACTGTTATAGCCTTATGGCCTGAAACAAAGGTTTGATTGAAAGAATAAAATTCAAAGGGCTGAGTGGACCACCCTGCCTACTGTTCCTTGTAATCCTGGAGGGAGTAGAGCAGATATACCTGTAATTACAGACGCAGATATAGAGACATACCATTTATTCATGGTAATGAATAATGTGCCTATTCCTATTTTCTTTTTAGAATATCACAGATAGGATCAAACGCCTTTTCTGCATCAACATAAAACAGCTCCAGTTGGAACATCAGATGATGCATTTAAGATGTAAACTAAAGTATCTGAGGATAAACAGTGATAAACAGCTCTGATCTGAATGAACCATCTAACCGGGATGCTAATACTTTGGAAAACAGTTTAATATCTATATTAATGATATGGGGCGATATTGAAAGCATCCGGTGGGGTCTTTATCTTTTTAAAGTATAGTGATATCAAAGCAGTATTGGCATCTCTCCCAAATGTGCCTGCTCTGATACTGTATTCATCATAGCAAGAGGTGGTGGACCGAAATCATTCCAAAACCTCAAACATACTGTATGTGTGCCATCCAGGCCAGTGACTTGCAGTTTGGAGTTTAGATAAAGACAAAGGAGCATCCAATGCCTGAGCTTTTTCTGATGAAATAATAATAATAATAGCTTGGATTTATATAGCGCCTTTCAAGAAACCCAAGGATGCTTTACAAAGCAACCAAAAAGACACAGGCATAAGCAAAATAAATAGTAATAACAATGGACAGGGAGACGACTAGAGACCGCTTGCCTTTGTGACCGATACTGTAGGTTTTCAGGCAGAAGGTATAGTTTCAATATATATATCGTTTTTTGGACTCAATACATGTGTCTGTTGCCTTGCTTTCCGAAGCGTACAGATTGTTATAATAGCGAGATAAATCTATTATTTACAAGGTTAGGGTCTGACAGCAAATCTCCTGTCTCCTGCTGTTATATACAAGGTTAGGGTCTGAAAGCAGATCTCCTGTCTCCTGTTGTTATATCTGCTGATCATTGATGGACAGTTTGCTTGCAAGAAGGCGGCTCTGATACCATGTATGTAGTGATTAGCCTTGATTTGTTAATTGTGAATTCTTCCTTTTGTAAAAGTATCAATGTCATTGAACTTGTGTCAGATAACTGCTTTTCCTCTGGGACCGTTCCAACTCAGATATTCTATATATTTTATATTCCAACAATTTTATTCTTCCAAATCTTGCTTTATTAATTCCTGATGCATAAGATCATCAACAAAATCTATAAATGATTTGAATCTCATTCAGGGGCGCTTCTAGCATCAGACCTTTAGGGGGGCTCAGCCCCTAGAGCAGTAGCATAATTAACAAAATGCCATGGTCAGGCAAGGGAAGGGGGGGGGGGGGGGGGGGGGGGGGGGGGTTGTCAAAACATAATAAACAACTACAGTATTAAGGAGACAACTACGGTATAAGTAGTAAACCTATTATTATTTTATTCCAGTCGATCATAATGATCATATTACGGAGCGCTCACTGCGTTCAAGAGAGAGAGAGAGGGAGAGAGAGGGAGAGAAAGAGAGATAGAGAGGGAGAGAGAGACTCACATTTTCGTATATGGGAAAAGACATTTCCAGTGAGTGAGGTTGTTCAAATCATGGAGGGAACTACAATTACTATTTTGAGGCCTCAAATTGATTAATTTGAGGGAACAAAATACTTGAGGTAACTATTTTGAGGCCACAAAATATTTTTCAATTTTGAAGCCACAAAATATTATTTTCAGGCCCAAAATTGATTAATTTGAGGTAACTAAATACATTTTGAGGTAACAAAATACTATTTTGAGGCCACGACATATTTCTTTCATTTTGCATGGCAGCAATAAGCCTTTGTAGCAAGCAGATTAGCTGGGCTAGCTAGCTAACATTAGCTGAACTGACATTAGCTTGATAGCTAACTAGCGAATAGCATCAGCTATCTAACATTAGCTAATGTTCTTTGACACTATTATTACACCAACACCATGGAACTAATGACCCATTTGACAATGTTCTCTGTCAGAATAGTCAGTAATTTTATATAGTGCTAGCTAACGTTTCAGCATACTGTCTTGTTGCCCATCAGCACTGGCAAATTCACTCTTACTAAACTAGTTACAGTAGGTAGCTAGCTACATCTGCTTCCACGTCTTGTGTTGAATGTTGGACTGGGACTTGACATGACGTTACCAACGTCTTTGAATTTTTTTTAATATCTATAGTTAACCAATGAGGTCAACAGGCTACTACCGGCAATCCATGTCTGTAATAATAATAATAAAACAAGAAAAAGAAAAAAAGAATTATTACAAAATATATATATATATATATATATATATATTATATATATATATATATATTTTTTTTTTATCTTAGGGGCTAATATTACATTTAGGGTCTAGAATCGCCACTGATCTAATTTAAAGTTGGTGGCAGAAGGCATCCCTGCAGCATAGAAAAGATTAAAGCACCATCTGGTGGCCGTTCTTGGTAAGTTGTGGCCTTCCACTTGACAGTGGTAGGCATGATGGTCCAAAAGGCTCATATGTTTGATTTGTATTTTCATACGAGATTACATAAGTGATTGATATATTTTTTAAGTACATTTTAGAGTAAATTTCATGTCTGTTAGAGTAAAATGCAAGACTTTTGTTGTACTGGGCAGCTTCTAGTTGTCAATAGTGTCAGACTGTGGTTGTACTGGGCAGCTCCTAGTGGTCAACAGTATCAGACTATGGTTGTACTGGGCAGCTCCTAGTGGCCAACAGTGTCAGACTGTGGTTGTACTGGGCAGCTCCTATGGTCAACAGTATCAGACTATGGTTGTACTGGGCAGCTCCTAGTGGTCAACAGTGTCAGACTGAGGTTGTACTGGGCAGCTCCTAGTGGTCAACAGTGTCAGACTGTGGTTGTACTGGGCAGCTCCTAGTGGTCAACAGTGTCAGACTGAGGTTGTACTGGGCAGCTCCTAGTGGTCAACAGTGTCAGACTGTGGTTGTACTGGGCAGCTCCTTGGTGTGAATGTATGTAACTGTGCTAGTTACAATTGTAAATTGTAAAAAATAAAATAAAAATAAAAGATCTAACCCTAACTAACTTAACTGTCATGCACCTAATATACTAACCTACACTGTAACACGCAACACTTTGATGGACATTGTTACTCAACTGATAGAGTTGTACCCTTCCTGATGACTTGTCGTACAGAACTTGTAAGTCGCTTTGGATAAAAGCGTCAGCTAAATGACTAAATGTAAATGTAGTGTGAAGCAGGGCATTTCTGAAAAAGAGCATCCGTGCTTCACCTGCCGGCCAAATCCTCCCCGCTGACCGACCTTTCCATCACAGTGGAAAGTGTAGCCGTAGCCTCGTCGCCGACTGCCAAGAACCTTGGTGTAGTCCTTGACGACCGGCTGAACTTCTCCGCTCACATCGCTGCAACAACCAGAACCTGCAGGTTCCTCCTGAGCAATGTCAGAAGGATCCGCCCCTTCCTGACAAAAGAAGCCACCCAACTCCTTGTCCAATCAAGAGTCATGTCTCGCCTCGACTACTGCAATGCACTGCTCGCTGGTCTACCGACCACCGCCACCAAGCCTCTTCAACTAATTCAGAACGTCTGATTTCCAACGTACCAAAGTCAGCCCATGTTACCTGTCTTCTTAGGGACCTGCACTGGCTCCCCATTGCCGCACGAATTCGCTTCAAGGTCCTCGACCTGGCATATCGTTCAGTGCAGGGAACGGCTCCCGCCTACCTCTGGTCAATAGTCTCTAACTACACACCCTCAAGACCCCTCTGCTCTACATCCTCTGGCCGCCCCAGACCCACTCCTATCCGAGCTCCGGGAGGGTCATCAAGGAGAAGCCGCCAATTCTCAGTCCTCACTCCACAATGGTGGAACAAACTTCCCACCAGTTAGGACAGCCGAAATCCGATCAATCTTTCGCCGTCGACTAAAAACACACTTCTTCAATCAATATCTGAAAAAAACAAACATTCTAACTGTCTTATACTATCATGCAATCTTCCTACTATACTAATATGTCCTTAATACTATACACTCATCACTGCAGCACGTTTCAGCACTGTTTGATGAACATTGTTACTCAGTTGGAAGAGTCATACCCTTCCTGCTGACTTCTCGTACAGAACTTTAAGTCGCTTTGGATAAAAGCGTCAGCTAAATGACTAAATGTAAATGTCGATAACCTACCCAGGGTAAATAAAAGTAATTATGTATTATATTATACTGTATATACATGGGACAGTATAGGCTATATCCTGTATTTGACTGCTCCAGTTACCTTGTGTAACACAATATGGTGAATGATCGTTTCTGTTCTTCCAACAATGAGAGAGATAACAGAGAGAGAGAGAGATGAAGAGATGGCCTAGCTCTGACGGAAGGAGGGAGAGATGACGAGAGGTGTGAGAGACACATGGTCTGGAGAGGAAGTAGGTCAAACTCCCCCGCATGCATAACCAACTTTTCTCTCTCCGCTCTCCTATTGGTGCGACACTCCAAGAACCGCAGCATTCTCACCCACCAATCGCATAGCAGCAGGCCATGGGGGGCGGGGCTGCGACCGCACGTCAGTGTGACGTATAAGATGGATGGAAAGTGGATCTCTCTTTCTCTTTCTTCTTTGCAAGTAATGCCTTTGATGTAGTTTATTAGTTGCGGTGTATCTGTTAGTGTGGACCTGTCTCAGAGCAGTACTGTATATTTGCATAGATATCGTATATGTCACAAATGTAACAGTACTATATACCTGGCTGTCATGTATGTATGTCCCATTCTGCAATCTGTTAAATAAAGTTTTCATTAATTCACATTCATTCATTCATTGTGTGTGTATTAATAATAGACACTGAAATGGGCCAACATGACATTAAATGGATAGTTCGGATGTTTGGAACCCTGGCCCTATTTCCTACTGACCAATGATGTTGATCTGTAGAGTCATTTCTCAGCACAATCCATGCTTGATTGATTGATTGAAAACTTTATTAACAGATTGCAGAATGGGTACAATACAGTACAGCTCAATACACACAATTGTTAAGGGGATGCAGACCAGAGAAAGACTTTCGTCTTGTTTACATCAGGCCATCAGGGTCCCCCATTTTCAATTCATCATAACATATATGACATACAGATAGACAGTATTGTTACATCTAGACATTTATGACATACCAGATCTACAAATATACAGTAACTGTATATTTGTAGATCTGGTATGTCATAAATGTCTAGATGTAACAATACAGTTTATGAGTACAGAAAGAGTCTAAAAATAGAGTATACATTTGAGGGGGAAGAAACTGTACATTGGAGGTGGTTGGGTAGGCGGGGTGGGGGGACTGCATTGGAGGGGGTTGGGTTTGGACATTTACAGGGGCTAGTTTCGAATTGCAGTCTGCTCTTTGAGAGTGGTTTTGAAAGTGGGTAGTGATTCACATTCCTTTACAGCTGTGGGTATAGGGCGTTCCACATTGATGTGGCATAATTGCGAAAACGTGTTTAGTCCCTCGTTTGAGCCGAATCTGGGTTTAACATGATTTGTGGAGCTCCCTTTGCTGTTGTGGTCGTGGTATTCACTGACCTTTGGGAAGTATTTTGACATGTACATGGGTACCTTATAGGGCTGACCCCTATTAGTCGATTAGTCGACTAATCGGTCGAAAGGAGCCGTAGTCGACTGCCAACCTCTTAGTCGAAGAAAAAAAAGAAATTTATAAAAAAAATATATATATATATATATTTTTTTATCATTCTTTCCAAAAGAAAAGAGGCCTAGAAGCGTGGCTAACGCTAATGGCACGCATACCAGAGGCTAACTGCCTACGAAAACAGGCACAGAGGCACTGAAAGAGGATTTCACCATCTAATGAACACACAGACTAGACAAATATCAAGATGTATCCATCAGTGGACCAATCAGAGGACAAGAAGCCTTCAGTCGACTCCTTCAGACATTAAGCACCCCCCACAGCCCAAATGGAATGATTACATTTTTTAATTTTTTTTAAAAATATATTATACTTTTTATTTTATTATTCAACCAATAGTCGACTAACGAAAAATGTTGGCCTATCATAGTCGACCATCCAAATCCTTAGTCGGGGACAGCCCTAGTACCTTAGTGGTGTAGTGTATCTTGTAGACCAGACCCATTGCAAGTTCCTGTACTGTCGTCTACTCTACTCTAAGCCATCCTAGGTTGTCAAAGTGTGCAAGGGTGAGGTGGGTTCTAGGAGTAGGGTCAAGCAGTAAGTAGTCTGACCAGTTTGTTTTGAAATGTTTGTAATTTTGTTTTTAGTGCCTTTGAGGTGCTAAGCATAGTATATTCGTAGTACCCTTGAATGAGTGCTCCTGCCAGAGTCTTCAGGGTATTCTTTTTGACCAGAGAGGAGATCCGGTACAAGAATCTAGTTATTTGGTTGACTTTTTTTATTACATTGGATGCCATTTTGTCACAGGAAAGATTTGCCTCTAGGATGGAACCCAGGTATGTAATTTCATCTTTCCTTGTGACAATATTGTGACACCCACTGTAACTGGGGAAGCCGTCGGGCTTGCTGAGTTTGTTATTTGAACCGAAGAGAATGGACTCTGTTTTACCCAGGTGTAATGATATTTTTATCTTTCTTCCCCTCCTTTTTTTCCCAATTTTTCTCCCATCCCACCCTTCCTGGTTGTTGCATACTTTCCCCTACTGTTGGTCCGGGAGACCGGAGACTGTCACATGCTTTCCGCCAACCTGGCCGCGCAGGTTCTCACCGGGGAGAGTGTAGCGTGTGGGAGGCCACACTATCTCTCCTCAGATCCAACCCTCGCTGAGCAGGCGCCCCGACCGAACTGTAGGGGTCGCTGTCCACAACGCCCAGGACCCACCCTTCAGCTTCCCACCCCCAGCGTGAGAGGACAGCCAAGCTGATAGCAACGCCGGGAGCTGGATTCGAACAGGCGAATCCTAGTGTCTCCCGGTGTTGGTGACGAACGTAGTCTCCGTGCGCCACCTGCCCCCCCCCCCCCCGTAATGATAGTTTGTTATCAGCGAGCCAGGTGCAGATTCTGCCTTGTTCAGAGCTGAAGGTTTGTTCAACCTGTAACTTGTTCCTGTCAGAGACCAGCAGGGCTGAGTGAGTCGTCCGCGAACAGGAACAGGTTGCAGTCACAAGCTTGTCATTTGCATGAATTAGGAACAGTAACGGTCCTAGTATGCTTCCTTGTGGAACACCACAAGCCTGTGATTATGCATGCAAATGCATGTTTTATATTTGGTTTGGTTTAAATACAGTTTAAAACCAATCTACAACATCACACAGTACTTTGCTTGAAGGTAAAAGGGAGCCCCCTGGGCTAAGCTGTCATGCTACGAATCACAGGCTTGTTGAAAGTTTACAAGCAACTAGGCCGATGTGATCCAGTTTTTCTTGGGGCGGCCCTCAATCCAATGTTGTGTCCCTAAATTGGCCAGCGGTCATCAAAACCTTGAGAATCCAAATAAACTCCAGTTTTCAGATTTTTTTCTTTCTCTCAGACTGAGCGCCCCGAGACTCTTGTGCTCTCATCGATCACTGCTGCGTTCCATTCCAGCGCTGGTTACTGGACTGAGTGAGTGAGCGAGGGGAGAGAACTCCCATGCAATTTTATCTTGCCCTTCCCCCTTGTATCTGTTATTGTGTTCTTATATCCCCTGTGTGCTATATTGTACTTTGTGCTACTCTATCCGTGTGTTGGCCTACTGTTCTCTGACTGTAGTGTCTTGTCCTGCTGTGCCTTTTAGTATTATGAATTTTATGCTTCGACTGTACAGCACTTTGGTTGGCTCTTGAGTTTTTAAAATGTGCTTTATAAATAAATGACTTAACTCAAACTAGTTTGAGCTTTCTGACTGGAACTCAAAGAGTACCAGCATGCCTATGTACCATTGGTGACAACGTGCATACCGAACTTAGAATTGATTTGTTCAAAATTCACCGTTTGTTAATTTTCTGCCCAGCTGCTTGCACATAGGATTCTCTATGATCATCATCATATATATGTTATGATGAATTGAAAATGGGGGACCCTGATGTAAACAAGACGAAAGTCTTTCTCTGGTCTGCATCCCCTTAACAATTGTATGTATTGAGCTGTACTGTACCCATTCTGCAATCTGTTAATAAAGTTTTCAATCAATGATATGACCGGTAGACTAGTGTCTGCTGAACCCCAGCAGAAAGAAAACATCTCTCGGGCAAAGAACAAGAGATGACCCCTGAGATCTGGAAGAATAGTGGGTGAGGTTTATTGAGGCCACATTCCAAGGAGCAGGTGATGACACAGTAGAATCTCCACAAACGTCTGAAACTCTACACTGGGTGTAGCCTCTTATAGCTTGTAGGAGATAAAATGGTCTGATTATTTGCATGGTTGCCTCTGCCATCTGTGTGTGAATAAAGCTCAGCTAAAGACTCACCTGTTTTCATTGGCATTTTGACGCTTGGTAAGACGTACATCCCCGGTCGTGACGTGATTGTTTTAATGTATTGCAGCTTTTGATTTAGATTATTTTATTACTGCATATTTTGTATTTTTAATATTTCTCTGTTTTTACATTGTAAAGCACTTTGGTTGGTTTTAAATGTGCTATATAAATAAAGTTGACCTTGAATGTGTGAGTGAATGGGTGAAATTTGAGGAACAAATTGTAAAGCGCTATATAAATGCAGCCATTTACCATTTACAAGGACAGGTGATTCAACGGGCCATAAAATACATAAGAGTACTACTGGGTAATAGTGCTAATCAGATGTATGTACAGAGTTGTAGTATTAACATGTACAGTGATACAGGTATGAAGACACTATGGTAGTAAGTCATACTGGCCAGCGGCATAACTAGTAAGAGTAGGTCGGGGATATGTACAGATAGATATATTATCAAATATATTATATTATTATATATTATTAAAATATATACAGTAAATATAAATATGTATACGTATACAGATTTGTTTGTCTGTTCACAGCAGGGGTTCTCAAACTTTTTTATACGACCCCATTTATTTAGAATTTTGTTTTGGCGACCCCACACTTAATGTATCACGTAATTTCAACATTTGTTGAACTTGATCATGCATATTTGTTAGAACATTTTATTACAAACGAGGCATATTTAGCCAAAATATGTTGCAAATTCTTTTTTTTTTGGTCGCGACCTGTAGTTTGAGAACCGCTGATCTAGAGTGACGTAAAAGTCTCATGAAGGTCGCATGACTATCTGATTCAGGACCACATACCCAGATCAGAATCGAAAAGACCAGATTCCATGTGATTTATGCCTTTCACACGGTTCAGATCCGAGTCACATAATATGAGCAAAGCAAAACCAGATTTGGGCAACTTTCAGTCTGCAGTCTGAATGCAGCCAAAGATTCAGGGATCAGAAGACAGGGGGAGTCAGGTCTGACCTTTGTCAGAAAAGAAAAAAGAAGTGCGCACACACACACCATTATTCACCCGCTTTAACATTCTTTCCACAAAGACCAAAGCGACTCCAATTAAAATACACATCAGCAGGAAACAAAATGAGACAAGACAAATAAAATCAACCACTTGACACATATATACTCAGTGTAAAATATTTATATATCAGAGTAATGTTTTAAATAATATGACAACAAAACTGGAAAGGTTAGACATTTAAAAGACGGTACATGTAAAGAAAGAGGAACAGGCCTGCTAGATCACCAGCTGCACAGAGAGCTATCAGTATGTACAATGGAAAATAGTGAGAGACTGCCATCTAGTGGATGGATTCAGATAACATTAGGACAAGACATTGTGCAGGAAAGTAGTGGCGAGTGGCAAAATGACCTGATCCCAAAGATGCGTGTGTGAGGGAAGGGGGGGGGGGGGGGGTACAGATGATGGGGTGTGTGGGAGGACAAATGAAGGGGACCAACGTAAGAGAAGAAAAGGAGAAAGGAAAATATTTGAGAAGTCTAAGTCTAGAATAATAAGAGGATGAGTTTTCTCCTTTTCTCCCCCGATTTAGTCGTTATGCCAATCCTACCCTGGTGTAGATTACACCCTCCCCAGACCGACAGTAGGGTAGACGACCACATGCCTCCTCAGATACACGTGGAGTCGCCAGCGGCTTCTTTTCACCCGACAGCGAGGAGTTTCACTGGGAGAGCGTAACGTAGGGCTGGGCGATATGGCCAAAAATGATATCATATCACTCGATATCGCTAATTATCGATATTGTTATAAGTATTAAAAAAAAAAACAGATGTATGTTTATTTTGCAGCAATTCTTTGTCGTTGCCGCCATCTTTAGGGTTACATCCCCTCACACTCCAGTTCTCAGGCTGCAGCTGATTTGAAAGCGAAAGTAAACCAGCTTCTCTGCTGGCTGTGGCTCCAGGAGAGTTGAATAGTTCTGGCTCTGCTAGTTTCTTTTCTATCTTTTGGCGCTTTTTTGGTGGACAAACAACCGCACATGTGCACCATGACTGGAGACTTATCTCTGCTAGCACACATAGCCTACTGTGTACAGACAGTTTCAAACTGTATTTGAAATTAGAAAGCAAACAAAATAAAGGCAATTTTTTTCAATATCAATTATTAAAATATATCACGATAATTATCGTTATCGTTTTATCGCTCAGCCCTAGCGTAATGTGTGCAGAGATTCACGCTATCCCGCCCAGATCCCCTCCCTACTGAACAGGCACCCAGACCGACCAGTAGGAGTCGCTGTTGTAGCGACCAGGACGCATCTATTCTTTTACCAACCAGTTCCGCGTTCTGATTGGCCACTGACATACGCTAGTTCTGCCCCCCCGCCCTACGCCAGTTCTGCACGCCCAACTCCGCGGTAAACAGCCGTTTCCGCCTATGACTTTATGTGCGCTAAAGTGCTGTAAGAAATGGGATAGACGTATTTGTCTCCTTGTTCGATTTTGATATCGTGCTTTAGCACAGCCAAAGCAGAAGGAGGCGTGTGGCCAATCACAAATAACCCCATCAATGTGTCTATGGCCTTTTGTCCAACATCTCTATAGCGAAATGGCATCTGCAACATGGAGATTATGATTGTGCCAATTCTCAATGCGAACTTGCAATGGGAAATGAGCGATGTGTGGGTCTTTGCCCCTGTAAAACAAATCAAAATCAACTTAACAATAAAAAAAAAAACAGATTTTTTACACATTGGTTCAAACATGATCACGGAAGGGCGACAACCCTAACATGTCATGTTGTGTCACAACAGAATGAGTAGGTGAGTGTTAGGCCTACAGAAAGTGTAATCTATTGATTGACTTGCAGGACCTAGTCAATTCGGTAGAAGAGTCTGGTGGGCGAGATTATGCATGACCAGCCTGTGATGTAAAGAGCATATTACCTACAAATAGAATGCTCATGCGGTTTTTAGGCTATTCTTATGCCATGCTCACTCCGGCGTTAGAAGGTAGCCTAATAACTGGCATGTTTAGGTAGCCTAATAACTGGCATGTTTAGGTAGCCTAATAACTGGCATGTTTAGGTAGCCTAATAACTGGCATGTTTAGGTAGCCTAATAACTGGCATGTTTAGGTAGCCTAATAACTGGCATGTTTAGGTAGCCTAATAACTGGCATGTTTAGGTAGCCCAATAACTGCATGTTTCGCCACTAGTCATCCGTCGTCTGATGTGGCTGCCGTTCTTATGGAACTCCACTCCACAAGAGCTCGATATTGAATGGCTACCCGTCACTGCAAGATCGCGCAATAATGAGGTCGTGTTTTGAAAATGTATGTTGCATTGATGGAATCACGTTAATATAGAGAGATGAAACCAATACGTTATTTCGATTGATTTGGATAATGCAGGCGCAAGCAGGCTGCAGGATATGAATTGGATAATGCAGGCGCGAGCAGGCTGCAGGCTGTTAGTAGAGTTGGGCGTGCAGAACTGGCGTAGGGCGGGGGGGGCAGAACTAGCGTACGTCAGTGGCCAATCAGATCGCAGAACTGGGTTGGTAAAAGAATAGACGCGACCAGGACTCGTACCCCACTGGCTTCCCGCCCACGAACGCAGCCTATTGTGTTCGTCGGGATGACTGACCAAGCTGGAGGTCGTCGACACCGGTTCTCTGCAGTGGTTGGCGAGTGCTTATACCGCTACACTACCCAGATGCCCGACCCATTCTCTTATTATTATTCTAGGGAGAAGTAACTGAGAGGGGAGGTAGAGGAGAGACGAGAGGAGGTAGAGGAGAGAGGTCATCCATCAGATGACAGGGCTAGCCTCGAGGAACGTGAGCCACTCCGTCAGACTCATGCTGTCCTTGTGAGGCTAGAGAGAGAGAAAGAGAAAACTGGTTAGGCCCTTTTCACAGCAGCCATGTTGACTCGTCATAGATGGGTAAACAAGGTGTAGCCAAATATGTAGAATAATTAACTAATAATCGAACTACTCTAAAGAAGTTAAACTAATTCCCTACTACACTAGTATTTTTTATTTATTGAGACATTAGGCAGGCTGAGAGGGAGACAGAGTAGGGGAGACACAGGCGAGAAGGTTCTTTATTGAGACAGTAAGAAGGCTGAGAAGGAGACAGTAGGGGAGACACAGGCGAGAAGGTTCTTTATTGAGACAGTAGGGAGGCTGAGAGGGAGACAGAGTAGAGGAGACACAGGAGAGAATGTTCTTTATCGAGACAGTAGGAAGGCTGAGAGGGAGACAGAGTAGTATCTCCGTATTAGTGATATGAATCTCTCAGAACGAGAGACAGTCTTTAAACACCTGCTCACGAAGCGCAACCGGATACTGATCACTGCTTACTAGCAATTACTGTCACCTCAGGAAATCTATTTGTGGTGGGTCCATCTGATATTGGTGGTGAACCGCCACAAATGTGCACTTACATACAAGCATGTGCATACTTGTTTTTATCATGGATATTTTTTTTAAATTATTATAAATAGAGCTTTTCCCAACTTGAAATTCTAAATGGGCTCCAGTTTATTTCCAGCTGCAATGTTTGTTAATGCAGTCGCTGACAGGAAATAACCCACTCTATAACTACGTAGAAAGTTGGACAACGTTCCACTGTCAAAAATGTACATTTAGTCATTTAGCTGACGACTTACAAGTTCTGTACGACAAGTCATCAGGAAGGGCACAACTCTATCAGCTGAGTAACAATGTTCATCAAAGTGTTGAGTGCTACAGTGTAGGTTAGTTTATTAGGACAAGTGCATGACAGTAAGGTTAGATTTTTACATTTCATTTTTTTTTTAATAACAAACATCTCTGCCCAAACAAGTAAATGAACAGTCACTACCTTTACTCATTATTTCTCCTTAACATATTAAATCAAATTATATTATTGTCCATCCCTCATTTCTTAGTGTCTTTTTATAAATAAGAACCGAAAACCAGTTGAAAAAGTTTAATTATTTAATTTCACGGCATCCATGTAGCCTCGTTTATTCACCGTGTCCACAGACATTGCAAAATGAAATTAAAGGATACAATTAACTTTTAAATGCTGTTTTTTAAGCATATTCTTGGCCTGCTTGCCAGCTAGAGCATCACACGCGAAGAAATGAGGAAAATCAGTTGGAGCGCGTGAGACAGTGACTCGTCAGATTTGATTAACACTTTCAGTGCCACGGACGACATCTCATTTTATTAGCCCCCCCCCCCCCCCCCCCACTGACAAATATCGTTTTATTAGCGATCTGAAATCATATTTCATCAACAAAGTCTCCCGTTGGTACAGCAGCCCCTACAGGAGCTCAGAATGGAAAAAAGCACCCCCCATCGTCTATCCCTGTGTAACTGCAGGTCAGTCGCTTAGACTGACCTGGGATCTGTAGGGGCGGAGCCAGCTGGTTCCTTGTGCTGGCAAGAAGTCTGATCAACATGGAAGTCATCACGGGACGGGAATCAGCCTGGAATATATATTTACAGCAGCCAATACTCAATCAATAAGCGTGATCGATATTTGGAATGGCGATCAGGAATTGGAATGATCTTTTTGGAGAACATCTGATCTGAGGTAAGGAATCTATTTTACCAGTCTTGGGAGAATCAGAGTTGTATTCGCTGAGATCTCAGCGTTTGCCCTATGTGTGATGCGTCTCTGTGTGCGCGATCGCTGATGAGGAAATAAGATAATCGATTTTTCAGATCGCCTCTATAGCGTGCATACGTACACATATACTATCGATAATCTAGCGTTTATTTGAAAACTATTCATAAATAGGCCGAAAAATGACAGTTTGTGTATTCTAGAATATTCCAGTAAATGTCATTTATCATGGAATCTTTATATTTTCCTTGAAAATGAGGACTTTTCAAAATGCTATAAAACGAAAATGAACCGATAAAAAACAATCCGCTTCGACAATGTTGACTGGAAAACGAGTCATTGATAAGCGACGGGCAGATTAGACACAGCCATAATTTAAAACATAGATTAGGCGTTTTTAACACTAACATTGAAGTGGATGGTGGGCATTAAACGGGATACATCTAGGTTAAGCAAGGGCTCTGAAAGTGTTAAAACAGAACAAAAAAAATATTTCTTGATTTCAGAACAATTTTATCATGGATGAACAAAACATTCAATGCGAATGGTTGATTTGAATTTCAATGACTTTAAGCACATTGTTAAAAAAATTGATCGTTTAACACTTCTGAGTGCCAGCCACAAGAAATCTTGTTAGTTCATGCCATGTGTTGAGTGCCAAGAACGAGAAATCTCGTTATTTAATAGTTATTTTTTTTATTATCGATTTCACCACATACATGAGTGCATGCTTACCAACTGTCCGTCTGCAACACTACTATCACCAACATCTAAGAAGGGAGATCCCCCCTTGAATGGCCCTTCTAAGGTTTCTCTCCTCCACACCGCCTGTGGAGCTTTTTTCCCTATCGTTAGGTTTTAGTGAGTTTTTCCTTACCTTCGCGTGGGGTATGTCTGGGAGTGCTTGCATTCTTTCATTTATTTGCATTCATCTAAAAAATGTTTGGACCCTATTGTGTTCTTGTTCTGTTCTTGACTTATTGTTATGTTGTCTTCTTGACTTGTTTAAAGAAGACCTGTTGTGAAGGATCAGATTAAACCGAATATATATATTTATTTATGGATATATATTTAATAGTATTTGTATATCGTTTGATATCCCTTGTATATTCGTTGTACATATACACTGAATATCCCTTTAGTCTACTAACAGCCCATAATAGTTTCATTCTCTCATTGGACAAGAACTTGGCGCCAGCAGCCAAGCCCCTTGGTTCAAGTTCAATCGTGCCGACGAACATGTCGTTGCTAGCCCGGTTCCGCGTAGGAATACGTCTGGCGAAATACGAATGGTACTATTTGTTCACAGCGCATATATATATGGCGCAAGTAAAGTAGAACTTTCTTTTAGTCCCTTAGCCCTTAGTTCTTTACCCTCCAACCTAGTGGCAAGACGTTAAGCCTCACCCACGATACACGTGTGGTGCAGTATGGTCAACTTGGCCTCAGAATGGCATTGAGACATTGTGTGGATTAATAGCTGAATTGTCATAGTTTGGCACTATACTGTCGAGTGGGACGTATTTCTATTAAGTTAATAATAGTCTATTATGTATGGTGCATCGTTCGGTTAGAGTTATACAGTGAGTAGTACCTAGAGCTGCCGCGATAACCGCATTACCGCGGTATCGCTGTTGCATCACGCTCACCGCAGAGTTAGGTTGAATACCGCGTCACCGCTGTTTTTTATCATAATAATAAAGTTGGCTTGCGGCTCTGCAGATATACCCTACTCGGTTCCAAGCGACCCTATTGGTCCAGCCTGGCTCTGCGGCTCTGCAGATACCCCCTACTCGACGCGTCACACTTTGTAGCCTCTGAACGAAAACAGAACGCCGCGCCGCCATCTTTACTGCCTCGCTAAGGATGCATTTCATTCAGGATTTGTTTGCGACAGAACCAAGTGCAATAAACAAAAAGGAATGGATTCACTGTGTATTCTACCTTATTTATTGATGAAACAAAACCGACATCAACCCAATTTACCACCGAGCGGAGAGTTTAGTGTCACAACAAGATCGCTGATGTGTTAAGTTTGTTGTTGTTAATACTAACGTCAGCCGATATGTACACGAGAGGTAACGTTAAACCCGGGTTTGCTTGGTAGAATACACAATGAGAGGTAACGTTAGCTTTGGCAGAATAGACGCAACGAGAGTCTGGTTAATGTTGTTATTGATTGATTGATTGAAACTGTGTTAAACTCTGGCTTGCTGCAAGCCCTCGGACATCTATGCCCACGGAGCTTTCAGTGTACACAAGCGGCGCCGCCTGCGTCCCCACACGGAGACAAACGGAGTAGTATCTGGCTGCAGTGGAAAAGGAACGAAGTACCAGGTGCCTAAAGCGGGTCGAGTCGAGTAGGTACTATGCAGTGGAAAAGCGCCATTAGACTAGAGGCAGGCTATAAGAGTAGACTACTAAAAAAAAAAAAATGCATTCAAACTTTTTTTTTTTTTGTGCGCACTGTGCGGTAATACCGCGGCGGTAGAAAATATTTCGCAAATTCGTGCGGTAAGGAAAATATCAATACCGCGGCAGCTCTAGTAGTACCCCCATCGTTTCCTCGCGTTATCTAGAGTCTTAACCAGGCTGGGCAGACCACGTGTGGTGCTTTCATCCGAGGAGTTCTGGGCTAGGACGAGTGGACCTGCACATTGGATTACCTTACCCGGACGACGGCGAGCCCTACACGGCTTGGATTATCTACTTGCTTTGGGTGCTTTGATTTATGCCATGGATAACAGCCAACACTGGTGAGTGTTGGAACTACCCCCCGAGAGGAGTCCAGGTGAGACGGCGCTCTACCCCGAGTGAGGTCGCCTCACGTCTCTTCGTTGTGGACCGGCAGCTACAGTCTACAAGAGGGCCCAACTGTATTCATCTGTGGACCAAGGTTCTGTGGGCACCGTGTTCAGCACTCTGAATTCTCCCAAGAAATCGTTGGCCAGATGGGATATCGCCGGCGGCTCTCCTAACCCCCCCCCCCCTACTGACTTACAACCAGCAGGACCCCCCTTTAGTATATCCAGCTATAATCATTAAGTACCATCGCTATAGTTCCCTAAAGAACCAGGTTGTATACTTGCTTCCTGCGTAACCAGAGATTGGACATTCAATGTTGATTTGCCTACGAATACTCATTTGCCTTACAAGTGCATTCAAATCATGAATGTCATTAAGTGAACGTTGTATATACCCTTTGCTATATATTAAATATTCGACTTATACATTTGTGTGGACTTGGTTTCATGGTGGGAAAGTGTTCATCATATCTATATCATGTACTGTGTGGCCAGTAGTTAAAGTACATAAAGCGGTAGTGGTTTAATGATACCATACTTATCAATACAGTCAGGGAATTGTACCCCTCAGTTACACTATCGATAATCTAGCGTTTATTTGAAAACGATTCATAAATAGGCCGAAAAATGACAGTGTTTTGTGTATTCCTGTAAAGCGTGATTCCTGCAGAATCTTTTTTCTTTTCCTTCTGGAAGTTTAAAAAAAAAACGAGCGTTTTTCTAAATGGTATCAAACAGAAATTAACCGATTAAAAAACAATCCGTTTCGACAATGTTGACTGCAAACAAGTCATTGATAAGCGACGGGCGTATTAGACACATAATTTAAGATAAGTTTATGCGTTTGCAAATGTGATCACCCTCCCATCGACTACAGCTCTGGCGCTCAAGCGCTATTTCTGGCGCCCCCTGCTGGCACTCAAAGTGTTAAGGAATTCCAGGCCTGGACTTTGTTTTGTAAAAAATCAAGCACTTCAAGGACCTTGTGCGAACCCTGAGACATGGTTCATTTTTGGTTATTAATGATACTTTGTATAACACCCAGTTTAAACTAATTTGGTCGCCAATGTCCCGATTTGGTACAAAGTTGCCCTCTTGGGCAGAGCTGTTTCAGAGGCTGTGACGTACAGGTGTAGAGGGGAGAGCTCTGCGTGGGAGTGTGGAAATGACCTGGGACTAAAGCTGTTTATCAGATAAACTCAATCAATAAATCAATCAATCAAATCCCTGTCCCATCACACACAGTGTTACCTGTAGCAGAGCCACGTCCACAGGCTGGGAGTCCTTGCGGATGGTGAGGAGCTTAGCCTGCCCTGTGACAGGATAGCCTTCCTCCACAGACAGGAAACACACCACATCGGCCGACTTCAAATACAACAGCAACCTCTGGGTGGGACGCCAGTCTATGGCAAACCTGGAGAGAGAGAGAGGTAGAGGGAAGAGAGGAGAGATAGCGATAAGAGAGGTATATATATAGAGGGAGAAGGAGAAAGAGAGACACTGTACGTTGGAGGCAGAGGTGCTACACTGAGGTTAAAAAACCATTGAATGTTTTATTGTAATGTAAAAACATAGCTGATGTTTTAGTCTAGTACAGATAATAGAGGAAGCCTCAGAATTATCAATTTCATGGTCATTATCTTCACGAGCATATCGCTCATCAATGACGCTGCTCTTTGTGTGTGTATATTGTATAATGTTTGTGTGTACTGTATATATATATGTATGCATGTGTGTATTGTATAGGTTGTGTGTGTGTAGACAGTGTGTGTTTTACCTAGAGTGCATACTCTGTATTTCTGCCAGCATCTCTCCCTGACTGGTGTAACGGTGCATCACCTCCACCAGGGCGGCGCTCAACTCAGACGGACGACCATCAAAACACTCTTCAGTCATACCCGTTGTACCCTGGTTTACCTAGAGAGAAAAAAAGGGGGGCTCCATTGAAATCCATAGATTTCAGTGACCAGCAGAATTCTAGAATCATGAACTCTATAGATTTCATTGACCAGTAGAATTCTCAGTTCTAAATCACACCAGTCGCTGTGCTCAAAATATCTGAAAGGATTAACCAAGGATGGTCAGTGCGATTGCTCACCTCAGATGGTTAAACAGGGGTCGTAGGGATTTATTTACCTGCAGCCGGAAGCGGTCGTGCTCATTCCAGGTGGTTGACAGCTGCAGTGGCTTCAGTTGGTTGGAGGAGGCGCTTTCACAGAGACGGGGGCGGGGCCTCAGCTCAATGGACATATCTGAAGACAGCAGCTTGCACTGCATCACTTCCTGTGTGGCAGACGCATGGCCCTGTAGCCTGGTGGGAAGGATGTCACAAGACTGGTTAATGACAGATACACACACACACAGACACACACCGTGTAAGCATTAGGGGTGGGGGGGGGGGTTAGGGTTAGGGTTAGGGTGAATCTATACATAGTAGTATCGCGATACTTTGCGTGGCGATACTGTATCGATACAGGGACGCAGAGTATCGATATTTAATTATTCATTTTTTTTTTAATGTATAAGGAAGTTGCATTGTTCATTTCAATACCTGTAATAGTACAGTAGTCCACACACACATGTGCATTCAGTTAAGTTGGAATATGACTAATACAAACAGTTCAGTTTGTAAGGTACATGCAACACAGATTACAGTGTTTACATCTGTCTGCTTGAGAAAATACCATGTTCTGCAATAAAAATGATTGAAGTGAGATGAACAGACTGAACTTTATTTTATTAGAAACATGGACAGTTTTACTTTGCAGTTGAAAAAAGGTAATAAATGAAATTTGATCGTATCGTGACGCAAGTATCGCGATAGTATCATATCGTGAGGTCTCTGGCGATTCCCACCCCTAGTAAGCATTCAGTCACTCACTCATCTTTGAGGAGCTGCCAGTTGCCTAGGTGACCAAGGACTGCTTCAGACTTGACCATCAGCTGGGTCAGCTGGCCCTCACACACATGCAATGCATTTTGGGCCTTCTGCAGGGACTTCTCCAGCTGCTCACTCTTTTCTTTCTGTGGAGGAGGAGAGGATAGGAGGAGAGGAGAGGGGAAAGGAGAGAAGAGAAGAACCAAGAGTTTGTTGATGTGATCTCATACATGAGTGTGTTGAGTTCCATATCTTCCAACATATATATATTATATATATATTAGGGGTGTAACGATGCATTGATTCTAATGTGACGATTCTTGAAAATGTTAGAATGTTGTGTATTGTTTTTATTGACCTATAGTCCATTCATGCTGAGTGAATCAGTTCCCCCAGCCACATTTGTGTATTCAAAATTTTTTGGAGAATAAACTGATATTGAATCGTGGTCAAATGAAGAGATTTCATGATGCATTGAATCATTGAGTCAAGAATCGTAATCGAGGACTTCCGGTATGAGAGCGGAAGGGTAGCACGCATGCGGTGAGGCTCCTGGTCAAAAGAGTGAAAAACGGAGAAATAAAGACCCGAAAAGTGATTAAAAATGAAGATGCAAACGAGAAGGAAGGAGGAGAAAACAATTATGAAGGAAAGAGAAATCGAGGACTCACAGGAAGAGGAGAGTTCGATGGAGCAGAACCCCCGAGGAGAGACCGAGAAGGGGCAGGCGGAGGAAGGGGGAGTTTCGGCTGAGACGGACAAGGGAATGCCAGGATGGGCCGTGCTCATGCAGGCCGGGATATTGGCGACCATAAAATTGAACTCTGACACGATGCAGGCAACCATAAAACTTAACTCGGACACGATAAGAAATTATATTGGGAAGTTACGGGAGGAATTGAGGAAGGAACAGGAGGACTTCAGAGGTGAAATGAATACAGAACTCAAAAGGGTGGATGAGAAGATGGCGGAACAGGACAGAAACGTAACAGAGGTACAGACTAGAACGGCGCAAACGGAGGAATGGAACACAGAGATACACGAGGTGTTAACGTGTGCGATTCAAAAACAAGAACAGATGGAGACAAAGATATCAGACATGGAGGAGAGGTCACGGAGAAATAACATCAGAATATGGGGATTGAGTCGAAGGGGAATCGGTGACCCAATATGTGGAAAAGCTTATCAAGGAACAACTGGAGGAGACGGGACTGGAAAAAATGGAGATACAGAGGGCCCACAGGGCGTTGGCTCCAAGACCGAAACCGGACAGACCTCCGAGGGCGGTGATTATTAACTTTCTGAGATTTGAGATTAAGGAATTGATACTCAGAACCGCGTGGACCAAGAAGATAGAAATCGAGGGGAAAAGACTGTCGTTTGATCACGATTACTCGACAGCGGTAGCAATAACACGCAGGTCCTACGCGGGACTGTAGAGAATTCTGAAAGAAAACGGAATGAAATTCCAATCACCCATGACCTCGCTAAGGATTCACTGGAAGGAAGGGACGGTGACGTACGCAACGGCGCGGCGGAGGAGATGAGGCGACGGGGGATGCAGATGGCGGAGGACGGAGAAGGAAGGGGACAGGAGGGCCAGACGCTGAGCCTGCGGCAGAGATTGGAGAAAGCACGCAGATGGACCAGAGTAGGAGATCGAAACCCGGGAGAGGAGGTAGGAGAGAGGAGAAGGCCGAGGTGAGACGTGACAGACCGAAGGCGGAGACGGACGAGGAGGCCAGAGACGGAGAAGGAGGGGAGAGGAGGCGGGAGGAGACAAACGGATGAGTACACGCACAAGAGATTGAAAAAACTATCCAAATAGAGACAAAATATAGAAACTGAAATAACATATACATAAACACACATTCCCAGGTAGAGGCAGGATATAGGAACGAACATAACGTATACATGGACACATAATACACATGCTGATGGAGGAAATAAATGGAAATATAATTAGGTATGATAGACGGAACACAGAACATATTGAAACAAATACATAGACACACGCTGCGAGTAACACAGTTGGAAGGGATTAAGGGGATAAATGGACATCACATGAAAATAGAGGGGAGGAAAAGAAAGTAAGAAGGGGTACACAGAAGACACCACACACGGGTTTGGGAGGAAGGAGGGACATTGGAACATATGAGCCACATTGAGAGGGACCTAGGAAATGGGGGTCTTTGATCAGAATGAAGGACAGAGCGCTTTTGACCAGGAGCTCGACAGCAATAAAAACAGTAAGAAGGCTGGACAAATATGACGAGCGGTTGGGGGTAAAGGTTTCAAACCACCAAGCCGTCAGGAGGAGGCCTCTCACTAGGAGAGCAATTTGCAATTACTCCTCACCCACCAGCAGGGGACAGGGGGGGGGGGACAGGGACCCCCCCGAACGCCTTGGGAGCACTTTATGTAAAGTTTATGTTTTTTATTTATGTTAATCATTATATGTATTCGGTGAAGAGAGCGGAGGCTACAACCGGAGCAGGGAATGAATGTGACATGGGGGGGACTGACAGACGAAAGAAGAAGAAAGATGACAATGGTTAAAGGTATAAAAATGATATCGTTAAACGTTAATGGAATGAATAATGCGATAAAGAGGGGCAAAGTGATGTTGAAATGTAAAAAAAGTGAGATGGAAGTGATTTTTCTGCAGGAGACACATTTGGTAGCACAGGATCATGAGAAACTGAAGAGATTTGGATATGAAAATGCATACTATAGTTCCTTTAAACGGAACCTGAGGAGAGGAGTAATCATGTTAATCAAAAACAGTCAAATTTGAATTGATCAAGGAAGTAAGAGACAAGGAGGGAAGGTTTGTTCTGGTGAAGGGAAAAATGGAGGGTCAAATGATTACGTTAGTGAATGTTTATGCACCCCCAGAGAGTGAGAGGGATTTATATGAGACAATTTTTTATATGATAGTGATGGAACTAGAAGGGATATTGATATGCGCGGGAGATTTTAATGTAGTACTGAATCACGACCTAGACACCACGAGTACTAGAAAAGGACGGGCACCAATCAGTAGATATATGAATATTCAGATGACGGAAATGGGAATTACAGATGTTTGGAGGGGGATGCACGCCATGGACAGGGAATACACACATTACTCACACCCGCACGTGACATATGCGAGAATAGACTACTTTTTGATGACGACGGGGGACAGTTACAGGGTACGGGAGAGCAGAATAGGAGTAGCGGACATATCGGATCACAGTGCCATATATCTGACAGTAGATCTAGAAGGGAGACGGAGGAACACGATCTGGAGACTAAATGTAGGAATATTAAATAACAAGGGGGTGGTGAGTCAGATCAAGGAGGAGATAGCCAGGTATAAGGAAGAAAATGACAACGGGGCGGTAGATCCGAACATTCTATGGGACACACTGAAGGTGGTGATAAGGGGGAAATTGATGGAGAAGACAGCAATGCTGAAGAAGGCCAGAACGGAGACATATCACAATCTGATAGGGAAGCTGAAGAAGCTAGAGGGGAGACACCAGATATCAAAAGAACAGGAAACGCTCGGAGAAATCAAAGAAGTAAAGGCCAGGATAAATAGGGAATTATTGATGGAAATAGAAAAGAAAGCGAGGTTCATGAAACAAACGTACTATGAAGGGGGACCAAAAGCGACCAGACTGTTGGCTAGGAGAATTAGGACGCAACAGAAGTTGAACACAATACGGGATACAAAGACTAATGAAATATTGAGAGACCCAGCTGAAATAGAGAGGGCATTTAGAGAATACTATGAGAAACTATACACACAGCCAAAAGCAGCGGGAGAAGAGGAAATAGAAGCATATCTGGAGAAGCTAGAGTTACCATCGATAGGGAAAGAACAGAATGAAGAATTAAATAAAATAATTACGGAACGAGAACTGGAAGAGGCAATTAGTAGAGCTAAAAACAACAAATCTCCGGGGAGCGACGGATTCCCATCGGAATTCTACAAGACATTTAGAACGGAATTAGCACCCATGTTAGGGGCGGCGTTCAGACACACGATGGAAGAGGGCAAAATGCCCCCCTCGTGGAAGGAAGCCATAATCACCACGATACCGAAGGAAGGGATAGAGAATTATGTAGTAGTTTCAGACCTGTGTCCACACTCAACGTGGATTACAAGCTGTATACATCGATAATATCAAAGAGATTTGAGACGTTTATGCCAGACATTATAGATGAAGATCAAACTGGATTTATTAAAGGGAGAACGACACAGGACAACGTGAGAAAGACATTACACATAGTAGAGGAGATACAAAAACAAGGTGGTAGTGCGGTACTGATTAGCCTAGATGCAGAAAAAGCATTAGACAGTGTGAGCTGGACATTTTTATATAAAACATTGATGAGGTTCGGACTGAACGGGAGGGCGATGAAGATGATCAAGGCGCTATATCAAGAACCGACAGCGAGGGTTAAGGTGAATGGCAGCCTGACGGATAGAATCAGATTAGAGAGGGCTACCAGACAGGGATGTTGTCTCTCACCAACGCTCTTCGCCGTTTTCATAGAACCACTGGCACAACTGATCAGACAGACCGAGGACATTAAGGGAGTAAGGATAAAGGGAACGGAATATAAACTAGGCCTATTTGCGGACGACGTGATAGTATACATGAGGCAACCAGACAAGAGCTTCCCGGCACTGATGGATCTACTGAAGGAATATGGCCACTACTCAGGATACAAACTAAACGTGACAAAGACACAGACCTTAGCATGGAACTATACCCCAACGACGGAAATTAGGGAACAGTACGGGATAAGATGGGACATGGACAAGATTAAATACTTAGGGGTGAACATCACGAGAGGGGTGGGGAAACTGTTTGAGGCGAACTATACACAGATAAATCAGAACATCAAGAGAGACTTAGAGAGATGGACAGTAATGCCCTTGGACTTCAATTCAAGAATAGAGGTCATTAAAATGAACATACTGTCAAGGTTACTGTACCTATTCCAGTCACTACCGATACAAATACCACAGAATCAATTCAGGGAGTGGGACAGACTGATATCGAGGTTCATATGGGCGGGGAGAAGACCACGGGGTCAGATATAAAACACTACAACTACCAAAGGAAGAGGGAGGGATGGCAGTACCCAGCCTACAAGATTATTACTATGCAGCACAACTGAGAGCAGTGACGTGCTGGTGTAACGACAGATATGAGGCAAGATGGAAAGACATTGAAAAAGAAGGGGAGGGATACAAGGTACAAGCTCTGGTGGGAGATAGGCAACTATTCAAAGAAAAAGAGGGACTATTAGATCCAATCACCAAATGCACCTTGACCATATGGAACAGAGTAGTAAAAACACACAAATTGGAGAAGCAGTCAGGGGTTCTGAGATGGGTAGCACATGACAAGAGATTCAAACCAGGGAGGTTAGACCATGGATTCAGAAGGTGGGAGAGGGGGGGGCAACAGCGATATGCAAAATGATAAAGTGGGAAATGCAGACACTACAAAAATTAAAGGAGAAATTTGGACTAGAAAACAGGGACCACTTCAGATATCTACAGGTTAGAGACTACTACAACAAAGAAATAAGGGGGGCCAAAGACGAAGAACAGAATGGAATAATCAAGATGATAGTATGGGCATACGAAGGGGGGCAAGGAAGAGTAATATCAGCAATATACCGGGCTATAATGAACAGCAAGGGACACACGACCGATTACATAAGGGAGAAATGGGAGAGAGAACTAGAGATAGAAATAACAGGGAAGGAATGGGGGAACATATGCGAGGTGCAACATTCAACAACAGGATCGAGGATATGGAAAGAGTTTGGATGGAAAAACATAATCAGATTCTTTATAACCCCAGAGCTGAAGGGAAAATATGCACCAACACAAAGAGCATGCTGGAGGATGTGTGGGAAGGAGGGGGCAAATTACACGCACATATTCTGGGGATGTCAGAAGCTGAAGGGGTATTGGGAGGAGATAGGGGAGGCAATGATCAGAATATTAGGATACGGGTTACCACAAACAGGACTGGTGCTTTACTTAGGAGACCTGACACACGAGGGAATACAAGGGGAGGGACAAATATTTAATAAAGATAATGTTGATAGCGGCCAGAAAAGCAATAACAAGACTGTGGTACAAAGAAGACCCACCGACAATAGCACAATGGGTAGGAATAGTGGAAGAGATACAGGATATGGAGAGGATAACACACATGCTGAGGTTACAGGAAGAGAAATTTGGAGAAAGATGGGGAAAGTGGGAGGATTACAAGGGGAACGAAAACGACATCACAGAGGAGGGACCAAATGCAACACAAGAGGGTGAAGGGTAAAGGAGGAAAGAGGTTCAAGGAGGGTCTCTGATAGAGCCATATGGAATCCGCGATCACGGAATCGAGCAATAAAAATGGAATCCACTATAAAATTTTTTTTTTTTTTTTTTTTTTATGTTGTGGGACTTGTACAGCACTTTGTTCAACTTTGTCAGTGCTGTAAAGTTTAAACCTTTTAAAATCTTAGACAAACAAAACACTTTGCTTTCATGAAATATTGTAAGCCGTCATTTGAGGCTTTATAAAAGCAGCACAATGAACACAAATCTGTCAGTGCCGAGTCCGACCTTATCTTAAATAACAAACAGCATTGCTTGTTGTAGTTAACAAAGAGAGGCAGAGTTGATTTTGCAAAAATATATATATATTTTTTTAATAATCAAATTTTATTTTCATATTCGAATCCCATGCCCATCGAACGAAGCTTCGAAGCTTCAAAGTATTTAAGACAGCCCTATTAAATGGACTGTTATATCTTATTAAATTGTGGACATTTATTCATTCCCACTTATTAGACACTATTTCTGATGGTAAAATGAGCGTACAAAGCAAAATACAGAATTCTGAAATATTAAAATGGAAAAAACGGAATTTGGGAAAAAATAAAATGGAATTTGGAAAAAAATAAAACGGATTTCATATGGCTCTAGTCTCTGAACCCATGTCACACACCTTTGCTTTAGTTAGTTTTTTCTATTTTTATTTCTGTTGGGTATGACAATTGTTTTATGTACTTTATTATTTAGGTCTGTTTAACAGTGTTGTTTTATGATGTGTTTAGTTTTAATTTCATGAATGTACCCATATATGTATGTCGTTATGTTATGGATGTCAATATAAATGTTATGTTGTATGTCCATAAATGTTGAATACAAATTTAAGTTAAAAAAAAAAAGAATCGCAATCGAATTAAATCGTTGCGAGGTCGCATCGTTACACCCCTAATATATATTTTAGACACCGAACACACTTTATATTTATTGGTAAAGAATTTGCACTACAACTCATACCTCATCACACCTTACTGTAAATTGTACCTCATCCCATTTCTGCATTGTACTGTATATTGTAACTCAGTTACTTTTCTACTCTGCATTGTATATTGTATATATGTACATTGAACACTTTTGTCTACGTACTGACTTCTATTTTATACGTATCTATTTTTATCTAGCACAATCTCTGGAGCAAAACAGAAAGAAGCATTTTTATATAAAAGTACTCTGTATTTTTGTATGACAACTAATAAAAGAAACTTGAACTATATATATATATAAATATCTTCTACAGGTCCTGGACCAGCGTTTTGAATGTGTGAAGTTGGCGTGTGTGTGCATTTCTCCTACCGTATTCTGCAGTTTGTGGACGAGCTGAGTGAGGGTGTGTCGTTTGGTTTTTATCTGCTCGATGCGACTCTGCAGTGTATTGACTAGAGTCTCCATCACCTCCGTGCTCTGCCTGGTCTGCTCCTTCAGAGCCTTCCACCTGCTACAAGCCTTGCCATCTACACACACACACACTTACTTCTTTACATGGTAAAGCACATGGACCCATGAAGTCACTTTGTGGATAAAAACAACAATACCCATAATCGATAAATAAATACAACACAGAAAAATAATGTGTGTTCATTACCAGGGTTGTGAGGGCAGGATTGAATCAGAAGTTGAATCACTTTATATTTATTGGTAAAGAGATTTGCACTACAACTCATACCTCATTGCACATTACCTCATCCCATTTCTGCATTGTACTGTATATTGTAACTCAGTTACTCATTTGTTCTACTCTGTATTGTATATTGAACACTTTTGTTGACTTGTTTACGTACTTTTGACTTTCTATTTTATACGCATCTATTTTTATCTAGCACACTCTCAGGAGCAAAACAGGAAAAGGCATTTCATATAAAAGTATTCTGTATTTTTGTATGACAACTAAGTCATAGTTGTGGTGTGCGTGTGTGTGTATGCATGTATTACCAGGGTTGTGAGTGCAGGATTGAGTCAGTAGTTGTTGTGGGGTGTGCGTGTGTGTGTTAAGAGGGTTGTGAGTGCAGGATGGAGTCAGTAGTTGTTGTGGTGTGTGTGTGTGTTAAGAGGGTTGTGAGTGCAGGATGGAGTCAGTAGTTGTTGTGGTGTGTGTGTGTGTTAAGAGGGTTGTGAGTGCAGGATGGAGTCAGTAGTTGTTGTGGTGTGTGTGTGTGTTAAGAGGGTTGTGAGTGCAGGATGGAGTCAGTAGTTCTTGTGGTGTGTATGTATTAAGAGGGTTGTGAGTGCAGGATGGAGTCAGTAGTTCTTGTGGTGTGTATGTATTAAGAGGGTTGTGAGTGCAGGATGGAGTCAGTAGTTCTTGTGGTGTGTATGTATTAAGAGGGTTGTGAGTGCAGGATGGAGTCAGTAGTTCTTGTGGTGTGTGTGTGTGTGTATTACCAGGGTTGCGAGTGCAGGATGGAGTCAGTAGTTGTTGTGGAGCCTCCAGACCTTCTAACAGACTTATCATAGCATCCAGAACAGACAGCTGACGGTACTCCACCTTCTGGATATGACGCTTGTCCTACACACACACACTTAGTTATGTACATATCAATATACATATAAATCACTATATAAAACCTAATTCAGTTTGGAAGACTGGGTGGCTGCCGTCATCCTACAACTATAGACGGTGAGCGTTGTCATAGAAATGTTAAAAACATTTCTTCCCTCATAACCAGTAACCACTGGGAGATTAATTGTATTTTAAGAAGTAGTGTTGTCTCAGACTCCAGTCCTTCATACCAGCGGCCATCAGGCTCCACAACAGTGGGCAGGGACTGCTGCCAGACATCCAACTACAACTAGGAACGAACCTAAAAAAGGAGAATAACACTACCTTATGTATACTGCACCCGAGCACCGTATGTGAATACTGTATATTTCAGTGAGTTAGTTAGTTAATTAATTATATTGACTTGTTGTTTACACCGCTTGTTTTTACTACCTGTACCTCCCCTCACCCATGCTGCCATGATGCCTGAATTTCCCCAAGGGGACCAATAAAGGAATATCTTATATTCAATGAGAACGTTGGGGCAGTGAACCGTCCAATTATTATTTCTAGCATCCAAATGTTGGCATGTTCTACTGTATCTGTATGTGGCTGGAGTTTGTCTACTCTACTACTAGATACAGTACTTCAGACAGAGATTGTTATTAGCCAGAGAGAGACAAACAAGAGACACACAAACAGTAAGAAAGAGAGACCGACATACAGAGATATGGGCCATTCTGGCGGTGAGAGAGAGCGAGAGAGAGAGAGAGACATACTATGAGGTAGGGACCCATTCTGGCAGCCTCCACACGTTCCGTCCTGTCGGTCTCGCCATACACGTCGAGAGCTGGGTTGCATTTCTCCAACGCCCTTACAAACAAAACAACACCCGTTACATACATACACATTACAGCGACATTTAAAGTTACACCCGGCAGGACGGGTAGGGCTGAACATACATTTAGATAACTAGCTTCTGCTATGCCTATCATCAGATGTTGCGGCTAACAACTCCATCCAAGAGGAATCATCTGACGTTCGCAAGCCAAAGAAACAATAATCAGCACCAAAAATAGAAAACACGGTACGTCATATATTATCACATTACAATATTTGATGTATGAAATTGAAAATAGCTAACGTTTAAAGAGACTTACGCTTGAACCGCAGCCATTTTGACTCGGGTCCTCCTGGTTCTCCTTCTGTTTTCAAATATAGGCGGTATGACGTGCATTCTGATTGGACGGTTCGTGGCGACGTGCCGTATGCGTCAAGGCATAAAACCAATGACGCCCTCTGCTGGCCGTTTGGCCAAATCACAGATAATGACATCTTGTGAAAAACATTTACATCTCTAAACATTGTTCACGTAGTTACGCGGAAGAGCTGTTTTTGCAAGGTTGATAATATGATATATGTATTCCCCCCGTAGATGATGATTTTTTTTAATGAATTTTGAGATTGTGGTGATGCAATGCCCGGTGCATTTTGTTCTCATACACACACAGACACCCTCCTGCTTCGTTCGGTCGGTCCTCGTAAAGTTGGACATTTCTGAGTTTACCACCATGAAGTTGCATTCGAACGGCCGACCAAATGGTAAATAAATACCAGTGGTAAACGCGGGCAGCTTCCATGATACCCGAGTTTACGAGTTGTGACGTTTCGCTGACCCTTCACCTTCAATGTGAATGAGAATGTGAATCCCTACCCACATTCAAAACCGCTCTTAAAGAGCACCTACGGGAGGCTGCAATTCGAAATTGGCCACCGTAAAATGCCCAAACCCCCACCACCTCCTAATAGACAGTCTACTCCCCACCGCATGTATATATTCTCTCCCCGCCGTATGTATATTTCTCTCCCACCCACCCACCCCCTCAAAAAGTACAGTCTCCTCCCCACCGTATGTATATTTCTTTCCCACCCCCTCCTAATGTACAGTCCCCTCCCCATCATATCTATGGGTAACAGTGCTGTTTATTTGAATACCGTTTATGTCACAAATGTATCAGACATCAGTACTAAATACCTGTATGTCCCTATGCCATAATTGTCATGTATGTTGTGTATGTCATAAATGTTGATATGTTCACAGCTCCGGCGTTGTCACCAGCTTGGCTGGCCGTTCACACTAATACAATTGGCAGTATTAGAGGGTGGGAAAGCTGGCGGGGTGGGTCCGGGTTGTTGTAAACAGCGACTCCTACAGTTCGGTCGGGGCGCCTGCTCAGCGCGGATAGGATCTAAGGTGGGTAGTGTGATCCTTCCACACGTTACACCCTCTCAGTGAGAGTCCGCGCTGCCAGGTGAAAAGAAGCGGTTGATTGGCTAGACGTGTGTCAGAGGAAGCACGTGATAGCCTCCACTCTCCCAGACCGACTGTGGGGGGTAAATGCGCAGCGACCAGGAAGGGGATTGGGAATTGGCATAACGACTAACATTGGGATGGGAGAAAATCGGAGGAAAAAGGAGGGGGAAAAAGATTAAAAAAAAATTAAAATTAAAAATGTCGATATGAATTGAAAATGGGGGACCCTGATATAAACAAGACAAACGTCTTTCTCTGGTCTGCATCCCCTTAACAATTGTGTGTATTGAGCCGTACTGTATTGTACCCATTCTGCATCAGTCAGGCAGCCATGTCCCGCCTCAAAATGGTCCAGCATTCTGCAGCTAGGTTCCTTACCGGCACCAGAAAGAACCCACCTCACCCCTGCCCACTTTGACAACCTAGGATGGCTTAGAGTAGACGACAGAGTACAGCAACTTGCAATGGGTCTGGTCTACAAGATACCTAAAATGTATATACTCTCTTTTTAGACTATTTTTGTACTTATAAACAGTACTGTATATTTGTAGATCTGGTATGTCATAAATGTCTAGATGTAACAGTACTGTCTATCTGTATGTCATGTATGTCATATTTGTTATGATGAATTTATGCAAATGACATGTCGTCAGCTTGTGACTGTCAACATAGGGGCCCCCCAGGGCTGTGTTCTGAGTCCCCTCCTCTACTCCCTGTACACACATGACTGTGTGGCTCAGCGGAACAACAACACAATCATCAAATTTGCTGACGACACAGTAGTGGTGGGCCTGATCTCTGCAAACGACGAGAGGGCCTACCTGGAAGAGGTCAAGGTCCTGGCGGGATGGTGCCAGGAGAACAGCCTCTCACTGAACGTCAGCAAAACAAAGGAGATGATTGTGGACTTTAGGAGGTCGGGGGTCAGGGACTACAGCCCCCTCAGCATCGACGGGGCACCGGTTGAGAGAGTGAACAGTTTTAAGTACCTCGGAGCCCACATATCCGAGGACCTGACATGGACCACACACATTGACAGTGTTGTGAAGAAGGCACGACAACGCCTCTACTTCCTCAGGCGCCTAAGGAAGTTCCAAGTCAGTCAGAAGATCCTTAAGAACTTCTACTCATGTACAATAGAGAGCATCCTGACTGGCAATATCACCTCCTGGTTTGGGAATAGCACAGCACAAGACCGAAGCAGACTACAGAGAGTGGCACGTTCAGCTGAACGCACAATTGGAGGGGGGCTTCCCACTCTCCAGAACATTTACAAGCGGTGCAGGGGTAAGGCTAAGATAATTATTAAGGACTCCAGCCACCCAAACAACTGCCTCTTTGAACTGCTGCGGTCAGGCAAGCGATACCGGAGTCTCATGGCAAGCACAGAAAGACTCAGAAGAAGCTTCTATCCCCAGGCCATCAGGTTGCTCAACGAACAATAACACTATGCAACAACCATCAAATGCACTCACAACACACACTCACTTTAAACAAACAACACACTGCAGCACCCACTCTCCACACTTTAGAACACCTAAACACACTTTATATTTATTGGTAAAGGATTTGCACTACAACCCATACCTCAGTACACCTTACTGTAAATTGTACCTAAATTGTACCTCATCCCATTTCTGCTTTGCACTATATAGTATTCTATATTAGTATATTGCATAGTATATTGTATATTGTATGGTAACTCAGTTACACTATTCTGCATCGAACATTGTACATATGTATATACTGAAAACTGTGTCTACGTATGTGACTTCTATTTTCACATGCTATACTATTTTATTTTATTTCATACTTATCTTGTCTAGCACAGTCTGGAGCGTAACAGAAAGAAGCATTTTGTATAAAAGTATTCTGTACTTCTGTATGACAACTATTAAAGAAACTTGAAACTTGTTCCTGTTTGCGGACGACTCAGCCCTGCTGGTCTCTGACAAGAACAAGTTACAGGTTGAAAAAACCCTCAGCTCGGAACTAGGCAAAATCTGTATAATATACAGATTTTGCCTAGTTCCGAGCTGAGGGTTTTTTCAACCTGGCTCGCGGATAACAAACTATCATTACACATGGGCAAAACAGAGTCCATTCTCTTTGGTTCAAATAACAAACTCAGCAAGACCGACGGCTTCTCAGTTACCTACCTGGGTTCCATCCTAGAGGCTAATCTTTCCTGTGACAAAATGGCATCCAATGTAATAAAAAAAAGTCAACCAACGAACTCAATTCTTGTACCGGATCTCCTCTCTGGTAAACAAGAATACCCTGAAGACTCTGGCAGGAGCACTCATTCAAGGGTACTACGACTATGCTTGCACCTCATGGTACCAAAGCACTTAAAGTTGTGCATGACTGGGCAGTATGTAATAGACTTGTCCTTAATATCTCCAAGACTAAATGTATTGTGCTGGGAACAAGGCACAGGTTATCTACAAATCCAAAGCTTAATTTAAACTTGTGTAATTCGGCAGTTCAACAAGTTGAAAGTACTAAACTCCTTGGAGTGATGCTGGATTGCACTCTGTCTTGGTCTCAGCATATTAATTATATTGTTTTAAAAATGGGAAGAGCAATTGGTATTTCCAGGAAATGTGCTTCTTTTGTTGCCCGTCCCCTTTTATGTCTGATAGTGCAAAGTTTAGTTTTATGTCATCTTGACTATTGCTCTGCGATGTGGTCATCTGCTGCCAGTGGTGACCTCAGGAAGCTCCAGGTGGTCCAGAACAGGGCAGCACGGTTGGTACTGGGCTGCTCACTAAGGTCTAATGTGAGCCGGATGCATGCCCGCCTCTCTTGGCTTAACGTTGAAAATAGATTGTCTTTTAATATACTTGTGCTGTTCAAGTTGGTCATGAGCAGTAAAACTCCTGTTTTTATACATAATCAGATTGTTTTTAGTAATACTGTGCACGAGCATTACACTAGAGTTTCCAGTAGTGGGCAGCTTGAATTGCCAGGTCCTAGAACCAGCGCTTTGGGGAGATCTTTTATTTTTAGAGCATTAACTCTGTGGAATGGCCTGCCTCGGAACCTCTGCTGCATTTACAGTAGATTCACTTTTAAAAAGAATCTTAAATTGTTTTTAAATTGTTTTTAACACTGTAAAGTAATTTTTTGTTTTTGTTTTACACTAATGTAATTTTAGCTATATTAATTGTTACAGTAGGTTCATTATGCATTGTGTGTACTGACTTTTAATAATTTAGTTTTTTGCAATAGTGATTGTTTTTGTATGTTTTTTTGTGTGTGGACCCCAGGAAGACTAGCTGGTTGCAAACCTCAAAGGCTCTAAAAACTAAATTACAAACATCTCAAAACAAACTGGTCAGACTACTGCTTGACCTTACTCCTAGAACCCACCTCACCCCTGCCCACTTTGACAACCTAGGATGGCTTAGAGTAGACGACAGAGTACAGCAACTTGCAATGGGCCTGGTCTACAAGATACACTACACGACCAAGGTACCCATGTACATGTCAAAATACTTCCCAAAGGTCAGTGAATACCACGATCACAACACCAGAGGGAGCTCCACAAATCATGTTAAACCCAGATTCGGCTCAAACAAGGGACTAAACACATTTTGCAATTATGCCACATCAATGTGGAACGCCCTACCTAAAGCTGTAAAGGAATGTGAATCACTACCCACTTTCAAAACCACTCTCAAAGAACACCTACGGGAGACTGCAATTCGAAACTGGCCCCTGTAAATGTCATAACCAGTAAATTACCTAGTATGGTTTTGTCAATATTCCAATGTACAGTTTTGCTTGTTTGTACAGTGTTCCCCCCCCCCAACCCCCTCCAATGTACAGTAAATTACCTAGTATGGTTGTCAATATTCCAATGTACAGTTTTGCTTGTACAGTTATACAGTGTTCCCCCCCCCCCAACCCCTCCTACCCAACCTCCTCCAATGTACAGTTTTTACGTCAAATGTATATACTCTCTTTTCTGGACTATTTTTGTATCACAAACAGTACTGTATTTGCAAATCTGGTATGTCATAAATGTATAGATGTAGCAGTACTGTCTATCTGTATGTCATGTATGTCATATATGTCCTGATGAATTGAAAATGGGAGACCCTGATGTAAACAAGACGAAAGTCTTTCTCTGGTCTGCATCCCCTTAACAATTGTGTGTATTGAGCTGTATTGTATTGTACCCATTCTGCAATCTGTTAATAACGTTTTCAATCAATCAATTCAATCATAATCAATCAATCAATCAATCAATCAATCAATCAATCAATTGAAAATGGGGGACCCTGATGTAAACTAGACGAAAGTCTTTCTCTGGTCTGCAACCCCTTAACAGTTGTGTGTATTGATGAGCCGTACTGTATTGTACCCATTCTGCAATCTGTTAATAACATTTTCAATCAATCAATCAAACCATTTTGTCACACGAATCACGATACATTTCCGATTGGACGAGGATCGCCTGAACGCATCGTCACGTCGGTTGGACACAATCACAGCGACGACACGAATCAGTGCAGAATAATAAGCACAACACAGACAGAATGTAAGCGAACGGCCCACAGTCATTATTATGAAGTAAACACGAGAGAGAGAGCGAAGAGAAGCAAATATGAGTTGAATCTACCAAAAAAGGTTGAACTAATGGCCCGCTAACATCAGGTAAATGACGTGTTTCTGATGTGCAGACTCTGTATGTTTTGATGATGTCTTCGCTTTGCCAGCCCGCTGCTGCTGCCAACGTTAGCTGCACGGGCTGCTAATGCTGTTAGCAACTAGCTACCTTAGCTAGTTATTCCAAATGTTGACAGTTTTCAGTCACATTAACGTGCATCGAGATAACATATATTTTGTCATGTTGACTCTTAACTTAACTGCCCGGTTAACTAGGACCTGGACCGGGTACGACTAGACTAGAGAGACTGCGTTTATAGGTACCGTTATGTTGTTCAACATCCATAACGTTCTGCAGGAAGTAACGGTAATTGAAAGGCCACCGTCGGCAGTGTGTAGCATTATAGGCAGAGATTATTAGTGATAATCTTGGTTTCCTTTTTTGAACGCATGTTAATAACGTCATTAGACAACATTTAGGATAATTTACTAGCAGCCATGATGTGGTAACTGTCATGAGGAGGAATACTGTTCTCCAAACTACTTTGTTACTATTACAGCAGTGTTGGCTTTGTTTTGGTTTATTTGTTATTGCTGCTTAATTACATGGTTATTAGATCTGACTAAATAAAAGGTAGCCTACTGCCTTTTAGTGTTAACTGTCAGAACAACCAATGAACCAAGTCTGTTTTCAGTGTGTACGTTTTGTGTTTCAGTATAAGGCCATGCCAGCTAAGGGCTACGCAGGGAATAGGGATTGAACATATATTACTGTTTACATACCTGTATGATAGCCATATGTGTATATATAATATATATATACAGTATATAATTAATATATTTACTGTTGGATATATCTGCATATATCCCTGTCCACATACATGTATACATACCTGTGTATATTGTATATATATATATATCTATATCTATCCAATACCAACTATTACATATGTACCACTACCCTGGAGGGCTTACTACCATAATATATTTACTGTATCATTCACTATACATTAGACTGTACATATATCAGTTTAGCGTATATTACTCAGTAGCTTGTTATATACATCACATTTAATCACTTGTATTGTTAATGCACTTTACTGTTATATTTTCACTCTGGCTAGATGACTACTGTAGACCTCAGTATATCTTTACTGTATTTATTTACTGTATATTTTATTCCATTTTTATTCTATTCTTATCTTAGGCAATTTGTTTTGTTATTCTTATTCGTGACCTGTTCTGTCTAAATGTTTAATGTTGAGCGATTTTCAGTGTCAAATTTCCCTCTGCATAATAAAAGTATTTCTATTATATGACAACTTATTTTTGTTGTACTGTAAATGTGTGTGTGTGTGTGTGTGTGTGTTGTAGGGTCACCCAGGTGTGTATCGAAGCCAACAGACTTGGCAGATAGTTAAAGCAGTAGGATGCCCATTCCTCCCCCTCCTCCCCCGGGGGGGCCCCCTCCTCCCCCAACCTTCAGCCAGGTAAACACACGACGCACGCAACCCATTTTATTATGTCTCACTCCGTGGACATAGCAATGCACAGCAAGGCCTAACAAAATTAATAGTTGGTTTCAGGTTGGTTGTCAGTTTGGCCATGGGTAGGTAGGGAATTTATTTTATTTTATTTTTTTATTTTATTCTTTCCCACGGCGACTATGGATAGGGAATTTCTTTATTTAATTAAAATGTTCACAACAACATGGATGCATGTACTCTGCCAGCATGTTTAATATCCATAATACTAAATGTTTGACTAAGATTTCTATGAAACTGTATTCTTAAAAAAAAAAAAAAAAAAAAAATTGGATTTTTTTTTTTTTTTTATTTTTTTTTTTAAAACTCATAAAATATATCTGGTCGCACATAAATCGGCAGGGTCGGTCGGCAACCTGAAACCAACAATTATTTTTGTTAGGCCCAATGTTTATACTCGATGCTTAATGCTATTGTCATTCAAAACAGTCCGTTACCATTTGTAATAATTACATTACCTCCACTCTGTCTGCATAATGCTAAGCTAGCTTCCTCTTTTCATTCATCTCCTCCTTCCCCCATCTCCCCCCTACCTCTTCCTCCTCACTGTATCCTTTTCTGTCTCTTCCTCCTCCCGCTCCGCTTCACCCCCTCCTCCTCTCTCTTCTCTCCGTGTATTCTTCCTAGATGGTCTTGACAGCTTACTGGAGCCTCAGGGCAAATGTCATGGCTCTGCAGTATCAAAGACTTGTATTAACCCCTGTGTGGTTGTGGTGTTAGTTACTCACCCAGTGGTCACAGGTCTGGTGGACCCACACCATTATTGGGGTTTTAAAACAATAAAGCCATAACAATTATCAATTATCTCAATTACAAGCAATCTAGATGCCAGGGCCCTGTTCCCCGTACCTGGCTAACTGAGTTAGCCGGATAATTTTCAGCATAGCTTGACTTAAGCCAGACATTTCCGTTCCCCGACGTCGGATTTTCTAAATCGCCATGGTAACAGATCAGAAAGTTTGAACCTGGTCGAGGGCAGAGTTTAGTTCAGTTAGCTGGATAACCTGCATGGCCACACCCTCGCAAAGAAATCCCAGCTTGCTTCCTGAAATAATTCTCACAGTCTAGATCCCATTATACCATTCTGAATTATGTTTTTGTGCTTCGTTTGAAATGTAAAATAATAGGTCTACCTAAAATGCTGATAATAAATCATTCAGCCTATGAATTTACTTTGTCCTATATAATGCACGTCATATTTATACGGATACGGCGATCGCGACACACAGTTATTTTAATAACGGACTAAACGGATCATTGCAAATGTGAATCCCGCAGGGATATTTTTAATGAATGAAACCTATCGGGCGATTTGGCTCTGATTAGTTTAATATTCTTCGCTGTGTATTTGCTTAACGGAGCGCCCGGATTGTGTTTCATTCAAGCTGAAGCGTCTATGCGTGGATTGTGGATATGAATTATGAGGAATCTGAATCTGTGGATTGTTTAATTGTATCACTGTCACTGTGACAGTGTCACATGTTATTGTGATATTGTAACTAGAGCTGCCGCGGTTACTGCATTACCGCGGTATCGCTGTTACGTCACGCCCACCGCAGAGTTAAACTGAATACCGCATCACCGCTGTTTTTTTTTTTTTTTTTTATGTTTATAATAATTATTATTATTATATAATTATTATTATAATTATTATTATAATATATTATTATAATTGTGTATAGCCTATTTTCTTCACGCCATGTGGTCGGAAGTTTCCACTCGCAGTTGCGCAGTTAACATTCTGATCGAACCCCATGTGCGTTGCTGCTATACTGAAATCGACTCAAAAGTAAACATGGATCTTGTAGCTAAACCGAATGTAACTTCACCTGTTTGGGAACACTTTGGCTTTGAGCCTGATGAAGAGGGAAAGCCTAAGAATGTAGATGAGGCAGTGTGCCGCATTTGCAGCAAGAAAATAAATGTGATGCGAGGAAACACGACAAATCTGGCATCGCATCTCAGGACCACTCATCGCCCTGTACACGATGAAATGAAAGGCACCGCATCTACCTCGGGAGGTACCGGCTCGGCACTGCGCCAGTTAGGAGTTGCCGACGCATTTGCCAGAGTAACAAAATATAATCGAGACAGCAACAAGTGGCGAGCCCTTACAAAAACTGTAACAGAGTATTTGGTTGCGGAGATGGTGCCCTTCCGGACTGTAGATAAGCCGTCATTCAGAGCTATGCTTCAGTCCTTCGACAAACAGTATGAACTGCCAGGCAGAACATATTTTTCGGAAACAGCCATACCAGAAATGTACTTTAAAGTAAGAAACGAAGTCGAAGCACAGATAAAAGAAGCGGACCATTTCTCTGTCACAATGGACATGTGGTCCAGTGTAAATATGATGCCCTACATGAGCCTCACGGTGCACTACCTCACTTCCAACTGGGAACTGAAAGCCCAGTGCTTGGAGACCGTTTTCACACCAGAAAGCCATACAAAAGAATATCTGGCCGAAACCCTTCGCTGCTCATTCCGAGAGTGGTCTCTGGATGAGAGCAAACTGACTTGTATTACTACAGATAATGGGGCAAATATTATTGCAGCAGTGGGGGAATTGGGCTGGCAATGGCTAAACTGTCTTGGCCACAATCTTCACCTGGCTGTCACCAATGCGATGACATCAGAGAAGGAGCGCACTGCACGAGCCATGGGTCTGTGCCGAACATTGGTCACCACGTTTTCTCAGAGCTGGCAGAAGAAAAGAAAACTACGGAGAGAACAGGATGAACTCAAAATGCCCCGAAAAAGCTTAGTTCTGGTGAGTTAAATAGCCTATATAGCCATTTAAATTTCTATATTAAATGCTTCAGTTTAATTAAATATATATTTGTACGTTAATAATAATATTTACATTTATATATTTATAATTACCGCATAAATCCTCATCTTGCACCATGACCTTTTTACATACACTGAGGCATCAAGAGGCAATACTTGCCCAGATGCTTAACAAAATAAATAGTTACTGTATGAATTTTCATCTCAAAGAACGTATTTGAAATAAGTGGCATTGTCTGCGGCTATAACGTTTACAGCGTATTTTACGTCTATTGGCAATAATTATTATTAGAGGCTCCATCCAGTCTATAGATATCAATTAATTGTCATCTCAGAATAAATATAAATGGCGTTATCTGTGTTTTTAGCTTATCTTTTACAGCTCTTTTACACCTTGGGCAATAATATTACTCGTTTTACGACAACATCCTTAGCCTACTCTTGTGTTTTTTTTCTTCTATTAAACAGGATTGCCCTACCAGGTGGGGTACGAAGCAAAAGATGGTAGAGCGAGTTTTGGAGCAAGCTCCTGCCATTCGTAGAGTGTTAGTGGATGACCGACGCAGCCAACATTTGATACCAACTTGGCAGGACATAGCGGTCCTTGAATCTGTCAATGCGGCACTCAAACCGGTGCAAGACTTCACAGATGCACTGTCAGCAGAGAAAACGGTCACTGCGTCTGCTGTCAAACCGGTCTTGGACCTTTTAACAACAGATCTGCTGCTGCCAGCCCAGGAAGACACGGAACTGACTTGCCTTATTAAACGGAAAATGGCCGAGATCTTAAAGAAGAAATACAGTCTACCCGCAACACAGAAGCTACTGGAAAAGGCCTCGTTTCTTGATCCCCGGTACAAGAACAGCACACCCAGTGAGGAACTGACCGATGCGCTCTTGGAGGAGATGATGGAAATCCCCGAACAGGATGATGCGGCTGCGCAGCCAAGACCCAGTACGCCAACAGGCGGAGGAGACAGAAAAAGGAAACTGGCAGACCTCCTCGGCAAAAAAATAAACCAGACGCACTCAACGCCTATTCCCAAGAGACTGCGTGCTGACACAGAGTTGACCAAGTATGTACAAGAGGAAGCCATGGACTCTCATTCAGATCCTCTTGCATGGTGGCGCGACAACCAGTCCAGATACCCACTACTTGCAAAGATTGCCAGAAAATACATGGCAGTATGCGCCACCAGCACTGCATCTGAGCGGGTGTTCAGTGCAGCGGGGAATATTGTCACTCCATTGAGAGCATCTCTCAAACCCGACAATGTTAATATGTTGGTTTTTCTTGCGAGGAATTCCAAGTCGCAATAGGATGAGTCACTTCAAAGGCCTTTGGAGAGAGCTGGGGAGAGAGTAGGCTAAACTAAAGCGGAAACATGGCCTTTAATTTATTATGCCTTTTATTATTTCATTATTGTTTTGTTTTATTGTCCAAGCAATTGCCGAAATAACGTGCGCTTTAGAATTTTTTATTTATTTCTTAACTTTGCAATGCAAATAAGTGGCCTTATGTTCATTTAAAAGCTACCGGTATGTTCAAGGCATTGTTTATTCCATATATAGCGGCTAAAATTGAGACAATAAATGCGAAAATGGCTTTTCATTTAATTTATTAGACCTTGTATTATTTCATTATTGTTTTTTGTTTTTTAAACGAGTGGGCCGGCCTTTACAATGAATGTGCACTTTATGTTTTATTTGTATTTTATAACTGTTTCTGTTATATGCACATTTAGTTTCAAGAACAATTTGTTCTGTGTTCTTGCCAGTTGCAAGTGTCAATAAACAGTGTTCAGTAGCCTATGTTGTCTGTGTTTCACTTTCAATAACGAATGCGTGCTTGCCGAATCCCAAACAATATTCATGCTGCAAAGTCATCCTCTAAAGATAGACATTTAGCCTAGAGGCAGGCTATATGCTATAAAGAGTAGACTACTACTACTACTACTACAAAAAAAGAAAAAATGCATTCAAACTTTTTTTTGTGGTTACCGCGGCGGTTGGAAATATTTCGCAAATTTGTGTGGTAAGGAAAAAATCAATACTGCGGCAGCTCTAATTGTAACTGGGTTTAAAATATATGAGGAGATGCGCTGTTTGATGGATTTGATGACGTGACGTGACTTGATCAATTGAATGAGCCTTTGACGTTTTGATTAATGAATTTGAGAAAATGCATTTATCTTTTCAAGCACTGTTATCTGATGATGAACATGAGGTGTCACTGGTATAAACCAAAGGTTAATCAATTCAATGCATGTATGGATGAACAGATTAAAACCTGATTAATAGTGTAACTGCAAGCCTCCCTCCAAGCCTCTCTTTGGGAACCATGTATTTATATAGTACATAATACCTAAGCACATACAGTACAGATATCCTCATAATATAATTATTATCAATTAGATATACTATTTGGGCTTGTTTTTATCCTTATTCTGAAAGAGTTGAACAAATTATTTTTGCTAGCAAGATCTCATTTGATTATTCATTCCATTAAGCCTACATGCCAGCAGTCACATTTAAAGAAATATAATCTGATTTATTGGGGTAATGAGGGACTTAAAATTTGCCTATAGATATGCATTTAACTTGTCGGCGAGGCTATTGAGCCGTACTATATTGTACCCATTCTGCAATCTGTTAATAAAGTTTTAAATCAATCAATCAATGCCGTTAGAAAATCAGGATTTCTGCGATCGACACCTGTTGTCTTTTCAACTGAGGCGGCCGGGCGCAATTATCCTGAGTATCAAGTCTGGTTTGAATTAACGAGACTGAATCAGCGTTCGAGGAACAGGGAAAGCGCGGATTCAAACATCGGGTTAATTGAATCTGGATAATGGGACTTTTGATCGACTTAGTTGAACCAGGTACGGGGAATAGGGCCCTGATAGTATATTTTTGCCATTGACCTCTGCTAGATCACATTTATCATTAAAAGTGCTATTTGTTATTTTTGTGATAATATGTGATATGTGTTTGTAAAGAGAAAAAACATAATCAAGACATGAATGGAATAAATAATGTTTAACTTGAACAATATAAATGAAACAAGGTGGAGGCAGACAGTGGACGGACACAGTGAACCCTTTTGTTGAATTTTTACCATATTTACTTGTTTTCACCTACAATTTCCACACTTTCTGGTCCAGTGGACCTGAACACCATGTGTGTATGTATGTAATATGAATGTGTAGGGGGGGCGCACAGTGTGCACTCAATGAAAATGTGTTCTTTTATATGGTCTTCACATAAAATGAACCAAGGCCATTGAGTCTCAGGTTAAAAAATAATTGTATCATTTCTCTGTTAGTAAACATTGAACACGGGTTCCACAGACCTGGGCCCTCATTCATCAACGTGTCTTACGCACAGATTTGTGCTTAACCTGTGCGTACGACCATTTCTAAGCAAAGAGTGGGATTCATCAATTTCAACTTGAACTTGACTTCGTGCTTATGTGTACGCACAGCTCGGAGCACACTTAGCTGACGCCCAGTGGTAGAATATATTATTACAACAAGGAAATGAGCTTCTGTGCATTAGTTTCAACACTGGCATGTTCTGTATGAACCGTAATTCATTATAGTTCATTGTAAAATAGCAACAGTAGTGTAATTATGGTCAAAACCCTATAAATAGCATTTGGAATAATAGATATTTCTCTCAGAATGAATGCAGCATGGTTTATATAGCGTTATCGGAATATACGGGGCGTAGCTCAACTCGTTATTATTTTGCGCACAGACCGCAGAAACACGGGAACGTTTTGATTATATTTAAAAGGCTTTACGTTAAACGAAACAAGTGGAATTTCGAAGCTGTAAGCAGAATACAAGTCATATGAACACCCACGATATAGTGTTCTTCCCCCTTTTTACTGTATAAGAAAGAATAAAAAACGCATTGCAATGACACCAGATAGTGGACAGACTATGTAAATATGATGATGGGATTCAAGTTCGCGTTTTTGTTGATCATAGGCATGCTGTCAGAGTATGATATCTTAATCAAACATTCTAGAACATTTGTCTCACAGATCATGTCATAATAGAACATAGGCTATGGCATGGTCCATCGTGATATTGTGTAGACTGTTATTACTGTACCGGTACCACCCATTGTGACAACAGCCTTGTGAGTCCCGCACACAAACATGATGGAATTCAAGTTCATGTATTGAAAGGCAGGCTACATCATACATGCAGTGAGATTCATTGTTCTTGTATATGCTCTCGTATTATTGTTTATATAGGCTACCCAATACTGACATCAAAATAGATTGTAGTATGCCTCTAGAAATCATATGCAGCAGGTAGAAAATTGACGGAAGATCCATCGCGATTTGGAATAAAATTGAGGAGAACTTTAATCCCTGGGTATTAATCAAACAACATGGGAAAAGGCAGTCATATTCCAGCACGGTCTTTATTAGTGTTTGCGCTGCCCAGGCAGCAATGGTTAATAGATATCATATCCGACATCACCGTTCTCATAACACGCTTCCCTCGGCTTAGTCCATTTTTCCACATTTCATGGGGGTATTCCATTACCGTATATGGTTAATCGGGGCGGTTCTGGTATGCAAATACTTAAAACAGTGCACGAGCTCAAACGTAGGATCAAAGTCATATTTATCAAGACAGGTGTGCGTAGAACCTGTGTACGCACGTGTGATGAATCCCGTTTTTTTCGTGCGTGCACTGATTCTAGATTCTGTGCTTACGTGTGGAAATAGAACATATTCTACGCCACGTTGATGAATGAGGGCCCAGGACCCTATTCCCCGTACCTGGTTCAACTAAGTCGATCAAAAGTCCCATTATCCAGATTCAATTAACCCGATGTTTGAATCCAGGCTTTCCCTGCTCCTCGAACGCTGCCTGATTCAGTCTCGTTAATTCGAACCAGACTTGTTACTCAGGATAATTGCTTGCGGCCGCCTCACCTGAAAAGACAGCAGGTGTCGATCGCAGAAATCCTGATTTTCTAACGGCATTGATTGATTGATTGAAAACTTTATTAACAGATTGCAGAATGGGTACAATACAGTAGGGCTGGGCGATATGGCCAAAAATGATATCGCGATAACGATATCGATAACAATAAAAAAAAAATCGATAAAAGAAAAATCGAATATATAACATATATATATATTTTTTTTTAAACAACAGATGTATGTTTATTTTGCAGCAATTATTTGTCGTTGCCGCCATCTTTAGTGTTACATCCCCTCACACTCCAGTTCTCAGGCTGCAGCTTGTTTGAAAGCGAAAGTAAACCGGCTTTTCTGCTGGCTGTAGCTCCAGGGGAGTTGAACAGTTCTGGCTCTGCTAGTTTCTTTTCTATCTTTTGGCGCTTTTTTGGTGGACAAACCACCGCACATGTGCACCGTGACTCATGACTGGAGACTAGCTCTGCTAGCACACATAGCCTACTGTGTACAGACGGTTTCAAACTGTATTTTAAATTAGAAAGCAAACAAAATAAAAGAGAAAAATAAATCTCAATTTGGTCAGTATTGTCATTTGGACAAGCAAAGCCATTACTTTAAGTTGCAGGCAAGAAAGACAAGTCTGTCCACTGTCTCTGGTTTTAAAACTGCCCTGTTGCAGGTCCAAAAAAAATTATCGTTATATCGCCCAGCCCTACAATACAGTACGGCTCAATAGCCTCGCCGACAAGTTAAATGCATAATCTATAGGCTAATGTTAAGTCCCTCATTACACCAATCAATCAGATTATATTTCTTTAAATGTGCCTGCTGGCAGTAGGCTTAATGTAATGAATAATCGAATGAGATCTTGCTAGCAAAAATAATTAGTTCAACTCTTTCAGAATAAGTAGATACAAACAAGCCCAAAGAGTATCGAATTGATACGAATGAATAGATACTTATGAGGATATCTGTACTGTATGTGCTCGACTTAGGTATCATGTACTTTATATATAAACAACGTTTTCAAGGCGCGACCCCCGAAATAACGGTGTCAGAGAGGCTTGGAGGGAGGCTATACAGTTTCACTATTAATAATTTTTTTTTTTTTTTGATCCACTTTTTCTACCATTTACCTTTTTTTCTCCCATCCCAATTTCGTATCATCCAATTCAACCCTCCCCTGTCACGAACGCTGTTTCTTGCCTCCCACAAGCCGGCTGCAATGTGGACTAAGTCATACATAGCACAAGTCCCCTCCGGTACTTGAGGTAACAGCAGTCGCATCTTTTCACCTGCGCAGCTCGATCTCTCAGTGTCGAGGAGTAACGCGTGGGAGGCTCACGCTGCCCCCGACACTTCCTGATTCTACTGCGCAGGCGCACCAACCGACTTGTAGGAGTCGCTTGTTCACAACGTTCGATCACTCATTCAATTTCTCAAATCCGTCAAACAGCGCATCTCATCAGACATTTTAATCCCAGTTACAATATCACAATAACGTGTGAGTGACAGTGATACAATTCAACAATCCACAGATTCAGATTCCTCGTAATTAATATCCACAGTCCACGCATAAAGACGCTTCAATTTATGCTTGAATGAAACACAATCCGGGCGCTCCGTTAAGCAAATACATCCACAGCGGAGAATATGAAACTAATCAGAGCCAAACGCCCTTGTGGCGCGTACCATAGTGCCACGCGCATCTACGCGGCCGACCCGGGTTCGATCCCAGCACCCGACGTTATTTGTCGCATGTCCTCCCCACCTCTCCTCCCGTTCGCCCTCTCCTCTGTCGGTCCTGCGTGACCATGAAAAAGCTGTAAAAATGCTAAAATATATATATAAAAAAAAGAAAAAAAATCCCAGCGGGATTCACATTTACAATGCTCCGCGTTATTAAAATAACCACATAGTGTGTGTATCGCACCTCGCGAGCGCCGTATATATGACGTGCATTATTTAGGACAAAGTAAATTTATTATCAGCATTTTAGGTCTATTATTTTACATTTCAAAAGCCCCCTCTAGAAGAACGAAGCACAAAAACATAATTCAGAATGGTATAATGGGATCTAGACTGTGAGGATTATTTCAGGAAGCGAGCTGCATTTCTTTGCGAGGGTGTGGCCATGGTTTATCCAGCTAACTGAACTAAACCTTGCCCTCGACCAGGTTCAAACTTTTTGATCTGTTGCCATAGCGATTTAGACAATCCGACGTCAGGGAACGGAAAGTTCTGGCTTAAGTCAAGCTATCCTGAAAATTATCCGGCTAACTCAGTTAGCCAGGTATGAGGAACAGGGGAACACAAAGCAAGGGGTTAATAGAACTGTCTATAAAACTGTCTCAGTCAGGGCCCACTCTGCGCTCTCTATCATGGATGATGCTCTCTCTCATGGATGATGCACTCTGCTCTCTCTCATGGATGATGATGCACTCTGCTCTCTCTCATGGATGATGCACTCTGCTCTCTCTCATGGATGATGCACTCTGCTCTCTCTCATGGATGATGCACTCTGCTCTCTCTCATGGATGATGCACTCTGCTCTCTCTCATGGATAATGCACTCTGCTCTCTCTCATGGATGATGCACTCTGCTCTCTAACAGGGATGATGCACTCAAGTTTCAAGTTTCTTTATTATTTGTCATACAGAAATACAGAATACTTTGCATGAAATGTTCTGTTTCACTCCTGAGAGTGTGCTAGATAATAATAAGATAGTATAAATAAGTAAAAAATAGAAAGTCAAGAAGTCAAGTAAACACAAGTGTAAACAACAATTGTTCAGTATACCTCTATATACAGTATGTACATCTGGTACAAAAATGGTGAGGTATAGCTTAGCTTGTGGTGCCACCGTTGTGGTGGTGAGGTGCAATAAGGAATGAGATATGTGCAATCCCCTTACCAATAATATAAATATAAAGTGTAATGTGTGATAAAGTGGGTGCTACAGTGTGTTGTTTATTTAAAGTGAGTGTGTGTGCTGTGGGTGTGTTGCTGGCCTGTTATTGTTCAATCATTGTTCATTGAGCAGTCATTGTTCATTGAGCATCCTGATGGCCTGGGGATAGAATCTCCTTCTCAGTCTCTCTGTGCTTGCCATGAGACTCCGGTATCGCTTGCCTGTCCACAGCAGTTCAAAGAGGCAGTTGTTTGGGTGGCTGGAGTCTTTGATTATTCTCTTAGCCTTGCCCATGCACCGCTTGTTGTAAATGCCTTGGAGAGTGGGAAGCCCCCCTCCAATTGTGCGTTCGACTGAACGGGCCACTCTCTGTAGTCTGCTGCGGTCTTGTGCAGTGCTATTCCCAAACCAGGAGGTAATATTGCCAGTCAGGATGCTCTCTATTGTGCATGAGTAGAAGTTCTTGAGGATCTACTGACTCACGTTGAACTTCCTTAAGCGCCTAAGGAAGTAGAGGCGTTGTCGTGCCTTCTTGATAACACTGTCAATGTGTGTGGTCCATGTCAAGTCCTCGGATATGTGGACTCCGAGGTACTTAAAACTGTTCACTCTCTCAACCGGTGCCCCGTCGATGCTGAGGGGGCTGTAGTCCCTGACCCCCGACCACCTAAAGTCCACAATCATCTCCTTTGTTTTGCTGACGTTCAGGGAGAGGCAGTTCTCTTGACACCATCCCGCTAGAACCTTAACCTCCTCCAGGTAGGCCCTCTCGTCGTTTGCAGAGATCAGGCCCACCACTACTGTGTCGTCAGCTAATTTGATGATTGTGTTGTTGTTCCGCTGTGCCACACAGTCATGTGTGTACAGACACAGCCCTGGGGGGCCCCTATGTTGAGAGTGATGGATGAGGAGGTGCAGTTGCCTGCTCTCACCACCTGGGGTCTGCCCGTCAGGAAGTCCAAGACCCACTGGCAGAGGTCATAGTTCAAGCCCAGGTCCCTGAGCTTGGCTATGAGTTTGGAGGGGACTATGGTATTGAATGCTGAGCTGTAGTCGATGAATAGCATTCTCACATAGTTCCCCTGCCTCTTGTCAATGTCCAGGTGTGATGCTGCTGTGTGCAGCACATGGGCTATGGCATCCTCCGTGGACCTGTTGGGGCGGTATGCAAATTGCAGGGGGTCCAGGTTGATGGGGAGGGAGGAGCAGATGTAGCCCTTCTCTAGCGTCTCAAAGCACTTCATGGCTATGGAGGTGAGAGCTACAGGGCGGTAGTCGTTGAGGGAAGCAGGCTTGGATTTTTTGGGTACAGGGATAATGGTGGACTTCTTCAGACAGGTGGGGAAATATGTCAGTGAATACAGGGGCCAGTTGGTTGGCACAGACTTTTAGGACGCGGCCGGGGATACCGTCCGGTCCTGCTGCCTTACTGATATTCACTTTCTTAACACATCCACCACCATCCACGCTGTAAAGCGTTATTGCCCGCCATGCTTTGACCGCCAGATCTCGCTGTACAGCGTTATTGAGATCAATATTTAATTTTTTCGCCATGGCATTCATAATTCATATATACACCTCCGATGCTGCAGCTGGACCCTACGGCTCAATACAACGACGGCTCAATACCGCCGCCTGGTAGATGGTCGGGCGAGTTACACTCGAACAACAGGAAGTGGGAGGTGTGCGTCGATTAAATTCATCCGGCCGTCAGACATTGTTGCAAGGCTCCCGACAGACACTATAGTACATATCGATCGCTTTATAAACTTAATAATCAATATGATTTCGGCGTTTATTGCGACATACAAACCGGAAATGGACCTAGGCGATCGACGTCCTATACTTGGGATATTTCACCGCCAGTCTCTTTGACGCACGGTAAGAGGATGCTAACGTTATTTTCAGCCCAATTGTTTATTAATTTCACTGCAAACCATCTGATCAATATACTACATACTACATAAAGCATTTACTGACTATCACGGAATTATAAACGACCCCCCCCTCCCCTTTCCTCCGCGCATGATGACGGATAACGTATACGATCATATACAGTTGAATTTTTTAATATAGCGTGTCTAGGGAATAAACGGCAATCGATAATCTATATATGCGTTTAGGCCTATAACTCACGTTCTAGGAATTACTGCAGAAAACGATAAAAACATACTTATATTCTAGACGGTATTAACACAACAATGTATGAATGAAAAAGTATAACGTTCCTACATCCTGAACGATAGATAATCGATGTTGAATGGGCCATAGTAATGTAAATTTAGCAATACAATTTAAAAAGTTATAGCCCTGCAAAGAAGGTAAACATCTCCATAGGCTTAGAGTGGTGGCAGACTGGCTATATTGATGGATATAACCAATGGCAGGGAATGTGTTAATGGTCCTCCTCACCTCATGTTCTGTTATCCTGAACACTGAGTCTCCATCAGCAGCGCCCCCCCCCCCCCCCCCCCCCCCCCCTCTATTGCAGTGGTTTGTAGGCTGGTGTTGTTATTCCCAGCCTCAAACCTCGCATAGAAGGTATTGAGATCATTTGCTAAGGAGATGTCACTGTTCAGTTTGAGGGAGGTGCCTTTGTAATCTGTCATCGTTCTGAGGCCCTGCCACATAGCTCTAGAGTCAGCCTGTTCATATTGAAGTTCAATTTTATCCCTGTAGCGCCTTTTTGCTTCTATTACTGCCCTCCTAACGTTGTATCTCGCCACCTTGTGGTCATTCATGTTACCTGCCACAAGCCCGGCGTTGTAGGCTGAGGTGCGCGCCTTCAGAGCTTCGCGGACGGACACTCTGCTCTCTATCAGAAATGATGCTCTCTGCTCTCTATCATGGATGATGCACTCTGCTCTCTATCAAGGATGATGCACTCTGCTCTCTATCAGGGATGATGCACTCTGCTCTATCATGGATGATGCACTCTGCTCTCTATCAGGGATGATGCACTCTGCTTAGGGCTGGGGGCGATATGGAAAAAAATCATATCGCGATAACGATATGATAATTTTATTTTATTTCTCGATATCGATAATTATCGAATTGTTATAAGTATAAAAAAAAAACATTTTATTTTTTTTATTTTTTTTTTAACAACAGATGTATGTTTATTTTGCAGCAATTCTTTGTCATTGCCGCCATCTTTAGTGTTACATCCCCTCACACTCCAGTTCTCAGGCTGCAGCTGGTTTAAAAGCTAAAGTAAACCGGCTTCTCTGCTGGCTGTGGTTCCAGAGGAGTTGAACAGTTCTGGCTCTGCTAGTTTATTTTCGATCTTTTGGCGCTTTTTTGGTGGACAAACCACCGCACATGTGCACTGTGACTCGTGACTGGAGTCTAGTTCTGCTAGCACACATAGCCTACTGTGTACAGACGGTTTCAAAATGTATTTTAAATTAGAAAAATAGGCGGTTAGGTGGTCGAGCGGAGATTGCGTTCGTCACCAGCCCCGGAGCTGTGAGCTTGGTTCGCCTGTTCGAATCCAGCTCACAGCTCCGGGGTTGTCACCAGCTTGGCTGGCCGTCTGCACTGATACAATTGGCTGTATCAGAGGGTGGGAGAAGCTGGCGGGGTGGGTCCGGGTCGTTGTAAACAGCGACTCCTACAGTTCGGTCGGGGCGCCTGCTAAGCGCGGATTGGACGTGAGGGGGATAGTGTGGTCCTCCCACACGCTACGCCCTCTCAATGAGAATCCGCGCTGCCAGGTGAAAAGAAGCGGTGATTGGCTGGACGTGTGTCGGAGGAAGCACGTGGTAGCCTCCACTCTCCCAAATGATCTGACTGTGGGGGGTAAAGCGCAGCGACCAGGAAGGGACTGGGAATTGGCATACGACTAACATTGGGATGGGAGAAAATCGGAGGAAAATGGAGGGGGAAAAAGACCAAAAAAAAAGAAAGCAAACAAAATAAATGGACAAGAGAAAAAGAAATCTGAATTTGGTCAGTATTGTCATTTGGACAAGCAAAGCCATTACTTTAAGTTGCAGGCAAGAAAGACAAGTCTGTCCACTGTCTCTGGTTTTAAAACTGCCCTGTTGCAGGTAAAAAAAAAATATATATAAAAAAAAGAAAACGATTCGATATCGATTATTAAAATATATCGCGATATTTATCGTTATATCGCCCAGCCCTAACTCTGCTCTATCATGGATGATGCACTCTGCTCTCTCTCATGGATGATGCTCTCTGCTCTCTATCAGGGATGATGCACTCTGCTCTATCATGGATGATGCTCTCTGCTCTCTATCAGAGATGATGCACTCTGCTCTATCAGGGATGATGCTCTCTGCTCTCTATCAGAGATGATGCTCTCTGCTCTCTATCAGGGATGATGCTCTGCTCTCTATCAGAGATGATGCTCTCTGCTCTATCATGGATGATGCTCTCTGCTCTCTATCAGAGATGATGCTCTGCTCTCTATCATGGATGATGCACTCTGCTCTATCATGGATGATGCACTCTGCTCTATCATGGATGATGCTCTCTGCTCTCTCTCATGGATGATGCACTCTGCTCTATCATGGATGATGATGCACTCTGCTCTATCATGGATGATGCTCTCTGCTCTCTCTCATGGATGATGCACTCTGCTCTCTCTCATGGATGATGCACTCTGCTCTCTCTCATGGATGATGCACTCTGCTCTATCATGGATGATGATGCACTCTGCTCTCTCTCATGGATGATGCACTCTGCTCTCTATCGGGGATGATGCACTCTGCTTAGGGCTGGGTGATTAATCCCTGATCTCGATTCATAGACCTATGCAATCTCATTTCTAAATTATGACTTCTTTTTATTAAAAACCTTTATTTATTTCTTTTACTTTTTTCTTTTACTTTATTTTGTATGTTACAACTAGAGACTTTTAAGTTTAAGTCAAGCACTTTCATATATGTTATGTTTAAGTTTAAGTCAAGCACTTTGATATTATGTTATGTTGTCTGTTTAACACATTGACGGCCACGGGTATTAGACGGACCCACTCTATAAGGCCAGCATATCATAATAAGGTTTCATTGTGCGTGAGGCTGTTTGTAGAGCTAAATCTATACTTTATATTATTGCTATCTGTCCATTCTCTTTTTTTTTGATCCACTTTTTCTCCCATTTTCTATATTTTCTCCCATCCCAATTTCGTATCATCCAATTCAACCCTCCCCTGTCACGAACGCTGTTTCTTGCCTCCCACAAGCCGGCTGCAATGTGGACTAAGTCATACATAGCACAAGTCCCCTCCGGTACTTGAGGTAACAGCAGTTGCATCTTTTCACCTGCGCAGCTCGATCTCTCAGTGGCGAGGAGTAACGCGTGGGAGGCTCACGCTGCCCCCGACACTTCCTGATTCTACTGCGCAGGCGCACCAACCGACCTGTAGGAGTCGCTGTCCACAACGCCCGATCCCCACCCATCAGTTTTCCACCCCCTAATACGGCCAATGTGTATTAGTATGAACGACCAGCTAAACTGAAAGCAATGTGGAGCGCTGGGCTCGAACAGGCGAGCCCAGCGTCTCCGCATTCGTGGCGAGCGCCTTGCCCACTACGCCACGTAGCCGCCCCTCTATCTGTCCATTCTCATTGTCAATTGACACTATAAACCGTCCCTTCAAAATGGCTTAAAGAAATAATTTTGTCATCAATATGTTCCCATTTTATAGCGTCTTGAATATGAACGTTATATGGGATTGGTCTGGTATATTTCCTGCAAAACGAGATACAGGGCTAATAGCTAATAACGTTAAATCGAATTCGTTTCGGCCCTACAGAAGCTAGAGCTAAAACGCAAAATGCACATTGTCTGTATTTATGGTCCACCATGAATGCATGAAGGGGGGCGGGGGACGTCGTTTCTGATTATTGATTACCAATAACCGCGTTGGCCTCAGTAGCCACATTCGCTGACCGGGTGGTTGGCTATGATAACAAGGCCTGATCAGCGTGTAATTTATGTGAAAAAGATCTTACCGGTTGGATCCCCAAAAGGATTTCCCAGTTATCGATCGCCATCTGGTAGATCGATATGTCCATTGGCTGATCATATATTCCTTTACTGCATACTGAAATCCGCGTCCCAAAACGTATTCCGTGCTACATGCTACAGGCATAGCTTCAGGTTAGCAGAAAACTACATTGGAGATCCAGAAAAAATAAGACAACTTCTGCCACAGGGAACAGCGCCCCTACGAGGATCTGGCCGGTAATGCACTTTTTCGAATTCAAAGAGTAGGGTACTTCTGCAGTGCCACTCGGTGACATTGAGTAGGTTATTAAAATGGAATAAAAGCCAAAACAACCTTGCCACGGACATGTCCCTGGCTGGCCCTTTAACACAATCGGGACGGGCCACGTATATATCCGTGTTTCGAATCCATGCTTTAAGGACCGAAGGATGGATATATCCGTGGCAAGTTGTTTTGGCTTTTATTCCATTTTAATAACCTATTCAAGGTCGCCGAGCTGCACTGCAGATGTACCCTACTCTTTGAATTCGACAAAGTGCATTACCGGCCAGATCCTCTTAGGGGCGCTGTCGCGATAATGCAGTGTGCCCTGTGGCTGAACGGTGCATTATTTTTTTTTACTTTCAATGGAGTTTTCAGTTAGCTGGATTCTGGATGTGCAGTCTGTAGCTTGGAATACGTTTTGGATCGCGGATTTCACTATGCAATAAGGGGATTTATCATCAGCCAATGGACATATCGATCTACCAGATGGCGATCGATAACGGGGAAATGCTCGGGGGGATCCAACCGGCTCATGGTAAGATCTTTTTCACGTCAATTACAGCCCGATCGGGCCTTGTTATGATACTCAACCAGGCGACCAGCGTATGTGGCTACTTAGACGAACACGGTTATTGGTAATCAATAATAAGAAACGACGTCCCCCGCCCCCCCCCCCCCCCCCCTTCATGCATACATGCTTGAGGATTGTGCCGATCATATGCAGTTTGAGTTTTAACTGTAGCTTATGTATAACGGAAATGCCATTGGATATAACGTTAGTAGCTATTAGCCCTTTATCTCGCCTTCCAGGAAATATCCTAGCCGGAATCCTGTATAACGCTTATATTCACGGCGCTATAAAATGAGAACGTATTGATGATTTTTTTTTCTTTAAGCCATTTTGAAGGGATGGTTTATGGTCTCAATTGACAATGAGAATGGACAGATAGCAATACTATAAAGTATAGATTTGTTTCTACAAACAGCCCCAAGTCTGTTTACATATGCTGGTCGTCTAGAGTGATATTAGACGCATCCCAGTGGCCGCCAATGTGTTAAGCATGGCGCCGAAATACAGACATGTCCGTGGTTGGCCGGGAGTGTGTTAAGAAAAAGTGCAATAAATGATTTTATTGAAAAAATAAGAATTGCGTGAGAGAATCGTGATCTAAATTCTTAGAGAGAAAAATCGTGATTCACATTTTAGCAAGAATCGCCCAGCCCTAACTCTGCTCTCTATCAGGGATGATGCACCAATGCTACTTTTAGCTCATTCTGAATTGTAAACATTAGGTATTTGCTTATGTTTCATCCAATCTTTTTTTTTTTATCCACTTTTTCTCCCATTTTCTATATTTTCTCCCATCCCAATTTCGTATCATCCAATTCAACCCTCCCCTGTCACGAACGCTGTTTCTTGCCTCCCACAAGCCGGCTGCAATGTGGACTAAGTCATACATAGCACAAGTCCCCTCCGGTACTTGAGGTAACAGCAGTCGCATCTTTTCACCTGCGCAGCTCGATCTCTCAGGGGGACCCTGATGTAAACAAGTCGAAAGTCTTTCTCTGGTCTGCATCCCCTTAACAATTGTATGTATTGAGCTGTACTGTACTGTACCCATTCTGCAATCTGTTAATAAACTTTTCAATCAATCAATCAATCAATCAGTGTCGAGGAGTAACGCGTGGGAGGCTCACGCTGCCCCCGACACTTCCTGATTCTACTGCGCAGGCGCACCAACCGACCTGTAGGAGTCGCTGTCCACAACGCCCGATCCCCACCCATCAGTTTCCCACCCCCTAATACGGCCAATGTGTATTAGTATGAACGACCAGCTAAACTGAAAGCAATGTGGAGCGCTGGGCTCGAACAGGCGAGCCCAGCGTCTCCGCATTCGTGGCGAGCGCCTTGCCCACTACGCTACGTAGCCGCCCCATGTTTCATCCAATCTATTGATTTTACTGATATAGTAGCTACGGTCGGTCACTGTTTAGAATGACTAGATGACTAATTTACAAGGTTAAAACAAACAATAAAATAGGGCTGTCTGTCCCGATTACCAATTTTCTGGGCTTCAAAGCTTCTTCTGTATTAACACTTTGACTGCCAGGGGGCGTCTTTAGACGTCTTTGCTGGCCATGCTAAAGTTGCCGGGGGACGCTGTACGTCGTCTTTATATCAATATTTCAAAAATCTGCGATCGGATTCATAATGTCCCTCCGCTGGCCTGAGATTCACCAGCAGGACCCACTGAGCTCTCTGGCGGTTCAGGAGCGCCATCTGGTGGCCGATCGGCGCAATCGCTTAACAGGAAGCGCAGTAGAGGTTGTGCTAGATGTCCGTATTGCTTCCGGCCACTCGGGATAGGTTCCGGCACTCTAGCTCGTCACTCTACATAGCGATCGATTGCCAATAACTCGATAAACAACATGATTTGGACGTATATACCATTATACAAGCTGGAGATGGACCGGGTAATAATATATCCCATAATGATAAAATTTCTACTCGACGATGATCGCCCAACGGCGCGCGGAGACTGGGGTGAGTTTCAGCGTGTAACGTTACCGTCTTCGATAATAACTGATATTATCAACATTTGACCCACATTAGATGATTGGTATAACGCTGCCCACGGAATTATAAACGCCCCCTCGCCCATCCGGTCAACATCAGATGACGTGTAGTAACTTCTAGAAGTACGTCTAGTTGGAATTTTTTATATCGCGCTGATTGCCATCAAACTGTATTTCATCATCAATATAATGCATTTGGGGCTATATATCACGTTCTGGAGAAAGCTGCAGAAAGAGATGAAAACATACTTATACATTAGACCATACTTTACTATGAATATGTGAATGAAAAAGTTTAACGTTGCTACACAATGAACAATACATATAGGACTTTGAATGGGCCCTAATAATGGCAATGTAGCAATAGAATTTAAAAAGTTATAGCCCTGCAAAGAAGGGGACTTTCTCCATAGACAAATAGCGCTGGCAATCTATGGTATATCATTAATTTAACCTTAGGCAACCAAAGTGTTAATGATCAGACAGTAATCAACCCTATGTCTCTCTCTCTCCTCTACCCCCACCCCTCAGGCCAACACCACCCCCCCCAAGCTGAACCGAGAGGAGGCCAAAGGGCGTGGTTCCCTGCTGTCTGACATCAGTAAAGGTGCCCAGCTGCGCAAAGTGGCGCTAGTCAACGACCGCAGCGCCCCGCTGCTAGAGAGTAAGACCCAAACACCAAAGCCCCAAACACCATCAACAGATCACCCATACATTCGGTTATACCAATACTTAAGTCAACAACAACAACAGCAACAACAACAACAACAGCCATTTGAAGAGCAGAAGAAGGTGGCAGCCAGCAGTAGGAGCGCTCCTTTTTCACTAGAGAGTAAGACTAAACATCCTCTTACCTCAACCTGTACGCTGTATGCAGAGATGCCACGTTTAGCCAACTCTCCCCTTCTGTCCAAATTTCACACGAGGTATTTAAATGTTGTGATTTTGTAATCGCCAGTAGTCAAATCACTCATATTTGAGTTAACCTCTTGAGCCCTAGCCCTATTTTCTGAAAATCCGCCTAAAATACATACCTAAGTAAATGGAAGATTGCTCCACTTCTACAAGGTCCATTAGCATGTTCTTGGTATCGAGGGACATCTATGGATCTCGGGGAATATATTCCCAGTGTCAGAAATATTGTGTCTGTTACTAGGCTTGAGTAAATTGTAATGAACCAAAGGAGAATATACATTTAAAAGTTTTATTTAAATTTTTATAAAATCTTTGACAGTGAATAACACTGAGCTCATTCAGCACCTTCAAAATCTAAGCAAATGAATAAAGGGAAGATGATTAAACAGAAGGTTTTGTAGATACAGTACTGAATTCTGCCATCCGGACACATGCAATTTGAAATATGATTATAGACTATAGAATATATATAATAAATTACCTTATTATAGCCAAGTCGCACATCTATGGATCACGACTTCCCTTTCCAATGGCAGAGTTCAATCTGGATTTAGTATCGCCAGGCATGCAGCAAAAAACCGTGAATGAAATCTACTGTAAGTACAGTTACTTGTTTAATAATCGACGTTTCTCCGCCATTTTTCAGAGAGAAAACGAACTGCGTTCTAATTTATGCCAATAACGTTCAGGTTTGTGGGAGATAATCGCGAAAAATGTGATAAATAAAAAGGTTAATCCACAAGTCAGATGATTGACAGGAGCTGGCTTGAGCTGGGTAGTGTCGTTTTTCGAAATTCCAAAGGCCATCGAAAGCCCTGGGTCTCCTCTCCTCATATGACTACAAACAAAATGGCGGCCCGCATTTCCTGGCGTCAATAATCGCCTGTATCCGACTAGATTTCTAATAACACTTTAACCTATTGATAAACAAATGTATTGCTGAAAATATACACTTTGACTGCTGTTTTGACAGGGTTAGGGTCTTTACTCTTGGCTACATAAAAAACAAACAAAAAAACATTAATTCATATTCTGTAGATGGATTTATGGCGTGATGTCATTTGCGGTCCACCACCAGACCGCTCGGGCTTAAGAGGTTAATACTGGTGCCTCATATGCCCGTGTGGACTAAGCATTTTTTAATGCACTGTACTGAGGGATAGCATTAAATTAAATATATAATCAAGGCAATTGGACATAGTTTGAATACGGTTCTAATGCAGAAGCTAGCTAAAGAAAATAACTTAAATCCGTGTTTTCTAATTAATGATGGTGAATGAGCTAACATGCTAACTAACTGACGGAAGACAGGAATTAAGTTGAGGGAAATCTTATGGTCATGCTATACTATGAGAACATAATTGTATAAAAAAAAGACTGCACGTATCATTACATTTGTATTTATTTATTATTATTATTATTATTATTATATTTTTTAAACCTCCCAAAGCACCCCCTCACAGCACCCTCTAATTGATCACATATGATAGTTTTCACAATTATATAAGACAAGCAAACACTTATTTATATGTCAAGCACTACAACTGAAATTACCACACAATCTTGCATCTCTTTTAACAATACAACAGCACCACTTTTCCCGCTTTTCCAAAGCATACGTAGGCTAGTCCTAGATAGGTCAACCACAGGACACTATCTAGGGGAAATTGTGGCACGTTTCTTTTTTATGCATGAATACAAATCAAACAACAGTAACATTAGATGTGTTTAGATCATTGGTTCATATCATGTTCAGCAGGTCATTGGTCCTGTTTGGTCAGTGTTTTGTTTTTTGTAATGCTTCAAATGTCTGTCTGTCACTGAGCTTTCTGCTGTCCTTTATATCCACAGTGCTCTGCTCTTCTTGTCCTTAATATTATTATTATTAAATACTTCACCCACAAACATAATACTGTTCTGACGGCACAATATTTACGTAATTAAGAGATTTGCTGAACATAAAAAAAAATATGCATAGCATGGGCCATGTTTTGTTAACAAAGAAAATTAATGATGGAATAACAACAGACTGGTGGCGTAGGGTTGTTTGAGTCTGACACCATGACTCAATGATACCTTCTGATAGCAGGGTTGTTTGAGTCTGACACCATGACTCAATGATACCTTCTGATAGCAGGGTTGTTTGAGTCTGACACCATGACTCAATGAGACCTTCTGATAGCAGGGAAGTTTGAGTAGGACACCATGACTCAATGAGACCTTCTGATAGCAGGGAAGTTTGAGTAGGACACCATAACCTTCTGATGGTCATAAAACGTTTTGAAAATGTAAAGAATACTGTCAAAAAATATAAAAAAAATATATAAAAGTTATTGCAGCTTTAAAATGAATGAATATGGAATTAATTAATTAATGGCCAAGTAATGAATGAATTAATAGAGTATTAATCAATAAGTATGCCTGAATAGGTATGACTGAATGAATAGGTAATGAATGAATTAATAGGTGTGACTGAATTAATAGATTATGAATGAATAAATGAATAGGCAATTAATTAATTCATCAGTGAATAGGGAATGAATGAATGGGCAATGAATGAATAAATAAATGAATTGGTAATTGATGTTAAGTGAATAGGTCTGGGCTAATATTGGTTAACTACAACTGATGAATTTCCATCCAAAATGCGGATTTAAGTGCTTTCATTTTCTAATCTAGTTGGTGCACTATGACACTATTCAAACTGTGAGTATTATTTGATCAGATCTTAACAATTTAACAGGAGGAATAAAATGTTTTCTGCTGTAGTGTCCAGAACTACAGTATGAGGCCACTGAACCAAACTGTAGAACTGTGAGCATCCTGCATAGAAGCTATTTCTGTTGTTCTGACTGTGCTTGTGCCTGTATGTGTTGATTGTGCTTGTGGATAAGATGAATGATAAGGGGAATGCACAATGGACCTGGTGCTTAGAAATGTCTGCCACTGTGATTGACATCGCCGTCCACACTAGTTCCGTAGTGGAATATGAATGAGGCGCAGAACTAACCAGGCTCCAAGCCTGTCAAAGCAAAGCCAGTGATGGAAGTGAAACACTGTCATAACAATAGCAACAAACTAGTCAAGCTAGCTCTGAGCTTACAGTATGAGGCCACTGAGCTAGCTACATGATGAAGCCATTGAGCTAGCTACAGGTTGAGACCACTGAGCTAGCTACAGGTTGAGACTAGGGATGTCCCGATCACGTTTTTTTTGCTCCCGATCCGATCCCGATCATGTGATTTTGAGTATCTACCGATACCGATATTTCCCGATCCGATAAATCTTTTATTTTTTTATTTTTATTTTTTTTTAACTTTATTTTTTTATTCAACAAACATGACCATGTTCACGTCTTAAACTCATACTGAGGCCTTAGTTTTGGTTTTAAATTGCATATCATCATTCATTTATTTATTGTCACACAGAGCAGAAGAATTTTGCCAAAACAAACCAATAGTATCCAGCTGCAGAACGGCAGACCAGCCACACTCTCAGACTCAAACGCATTTCCTTTGATTTAATTATACATCAAATTATTTATGTCACGGATTGCAATGCCTCGCTTGAATGAAGTTAACTTTTCACCTGGATAACGTCAACATTCAGGGTGAATGTAATGTGAGAAATTGGGATTAAAAAAATAAAAAAATATTTATTTGGGTCTGAGAGTGTGGCTGGTCTGCCGTTCTGCAGCTGGATACTATTGGTTTGTTTTGGCAAAATTAAGGCCTCAGTATGAGTTTAAGACGTGAACATGGTCATGTTTGTTGAAAAAATATATATAATAATAATAATAAAAAAGAAATCCTGATATATATATATTTTTTTTGCCGATCCCGATCTTCGGAAAATCACATGATCGGCCCTGATCACGTGATCGGATCGGGACATCCCTAGTTGAGACCACTGAGCTAGCTACAGTATGAGGCCACTGAGCTAGTTATAGTATGAAGCCACTGAGCTAGCTACAGTATGAGGCCACTGAGCTAGCTACAGTATGAAGCCACTGAGCTAGCTCAGTGGAGTATGAGACCACTGAGCTAGCTACAGTATGAGACCACTGAGCTAGCTACAGTATGAGACCACTGAGCTAGCTACAGTATGAGGCCACTGAGCTAGCTACAGTATGAGGCCACTGAGCTAGCTACAGTATGAGGCCACTGAGCTAGCTACAGTATGAGACCACTGAGCTAGCTACAGTATGAGACCACTGAGCTAGCTACAGTATGAGACCACTGAGCTAGCTACAGTACGAGACCACTGAGCTAGCTACAGTATGAGACCACTGAGCTAGCTACAGTACGAGACCACTGAGCTAGCTACAGTATGAGACCACTGAGCTAGCTATAGTATGAAGCCACTGAGCTAGCTACAGTACGAGACCACTGAGCTAGCTACAGTATGAGGCCACTGAGCTAGCTACAGTATGAGGCCACTGAGCTAGCTATAGTATGAAGCCACTGAGCTAGCTACAGTATGAGGCCACTGAGCTAGCTACAGTATGAGGCCACTGAGCTAGCTACAGTATGAGGCCACTGAGCTAGCTACAGTATGAGACCACTGAGCTAGCTACAGTATGAAGCCACTGAGCTTGCTTGTTTGCTAGCACGCTTTCTTCAGAGTTCTGATTCTCCTTGTTCCACTCCGGAACTGGCATGGGGTATCGTGTGATTTCAAATCAGGTGGCAGATATTTTTATAATTATTGGTCCATTATGGGGACTGTATATCTTTTAGGGAATATATATACAGTATAGGGCTGGGTATCGTTCAAAGATGTTCAATACTGATACCCTGACTTCGATAACAGTTCCTGAATGATTCAATACCATTTTTATTAAATCCATTTTAACAAAAATAAAACTGCATCACACATTACAGTCAGGGTTTATGCTAGCTGGTATTTACCAGCCATTAGCCAACTACAATTTAAATTGGCCGGTAAATACAAATACAAAAACATACACATGGCTGAGACATGACATTAGGCTTGTTTGAGATGAGCTAGGCCTGCACCGCTTTGACTACCGCCTTGCCAAGCGCGTTGCATGACAGTTATAATGTCGTCCGACTTGCTCTGGATATCTGACTGCGCGAGCCGCGGAAATCTCACGGGAGCAAGGCGCTTGCAGTTTTCAGGGCTAGGCGACGCAGTTGCTCTCCACTGACTGCGCAACCTCATGCATGATGGGAAACGACTTGCTCTGGTTTGCGCAAAGCGCCAATTGGCTCAGAAAAGTTGTCACCACCTACAAGGAATTATGAGACGTCTATCTTATCCATCATTATTCCAGGATAAACTTCATGAACTGTCTCATAAATGCTGTCTTAATAAACATCTCTGCAATGGAGTTTATATCGAAATAACAGTATCAACCCCCCTGAACAAAATATAATGAGAAGAAAGTTATTTGAAGAAGCTCTTGGTACACAAACTGTATCCAATAATAATAATAATAATAATAAATAAAGACTTGATTCACATCAAATTGTGTGAATGAGTGAGTGTTATAGTATTTCTACCTGTTCTCATTATACCCCCACATAAAATCCAAAGGATAATTACCTGGCCAAACATTATCAGTGCTCTCGAAATTATAATTAGCTGAAATTATAATATATAGGCCTATATCTCGTTGCACACATCTTGCATGATAAAGCGTCTGCTGAATAATTCTGTTTTGCCTCAATATATATATATATATCACCAGCATTATTAGACCTTGGTACAAGCATGCTGCATGCTCATTGGCTCACTGACGCTGATGAGATTTACTCCTTAGGTATCGAAATTTGGTACCGAATGATATTTTTCAATACTCGATAGTATCGAAGCAATTTGCTCAGTATGGACGTTCGGTACCCAGCTCTATATATATATTAGAGCTGCACAATTTTGATAAAGACAAACAAAAAATCGTTGATTGCACTAGAAAAATGTTGATTATTTTGGTAAAACAATCCTCCTAACACTTTTGTCTGTCTTTTCCATAATTTTACATTTTGTCATTGATTGTGCAGCCCTAATCTTCTTGCAATGTTATTGATGTTAATCGCTGTGTTTTTCTATAACTGTTTGTCTATTGCATATCATTCTGCTACCCTTTTGAAATGGAGCAGCTTGGAACCGTAAAGAACTCATTCAATTTTACAGTTTTGTCTAATTGCACCTTATCTCATCTCATCACATTTCACCAAACGTACAAAAATATCCCTGTTGCCATAGAAACCTACTACCACGCTAACATCCCATCAACCCTGTTCAAAAACATTAACCCAGTAGTGAGAAAACAGTGATAGCATTAGTATAGCATAGCAGTAGTATACCCACCTGACACAGCACCTTGACTGACGTGTCCAATTGTCCAATGGTTGTGGTTCTCAGAGCCTAAAGGAGGTGGGTCTGGTGCAGCAGGAGTCAATGGCAGTGGAGCAGGAAGCCCTTCGGGGTCTGTTCCACCAATCGGAGGACTGTTCCAGGCGGGTGTTCCCAAACTGCGGCCAGTAGGGGGTGAGTAGTATTTTCATTGGTGAACGTGAGGAAGGCGGGTGTTATTACACTATTGGTGCGTTTGGTTGGAACTCTTAAAGTCATAAATCTTGTCATGTGACCAAGTCGTATACAAGGAGATGGTGTTTGGGCGCACTAGTTAGATCAGAAAGTCGGGACCAATTGGATCCTTTCTTTCTTGATGCAGGTGGTTTGATACATTTTCAATCCTAGTATGTCAACATCATATTTTTGATGTTGTCTCATGATACTCCCATGTTCATAATAAAGTATCATTGTAGCACAAAAGGTGAAAGGTCACTGATGCGTCACAACTCATAAAATTCTGTGTCATGGGACTTGAGTTTTAACACTGGTATTTACCACTTGGTCAACCATTCGAGTGCAACATCCTGGTGAAAGATCTGACTTTACGAGGACCGGACAAACTACTACTTGCATGCTATATGGAGGTAGGGACAACCTGGGCTGGACTCTCTGAGTAACACTTTTATACTTGAGAATTGCACTTTCTCTCTGGATAAGGGCATCTGCTAAATTCCTAGAATGTAAATGTTATATACTGTATAAATGTTGGCGCCAAACTTAGAATACCAGACTTTCTTTCAGTGGTTCTATTAGTTCTATTGTTCTACCATTGTGTTGCTAGGCAATATTCATTAATTGTTCTACTATTGTGTTGCTGTGCAATATTAGTTATATTGTTCTACCATTGTGTTGCTAGGCAATATTACTTATATTCTTCTACCATTGTGTTGCTAGGCAATATTACTTATATTCTTCTACTATTGTGTTGCTAGGCAATATTAGCTCTATTCTTCTACTATTGTGTTGCTAGGCAATATTAGTTATATTCTTCTACCATTGTGTTGCTAGGCAATATTAGTTATATTAATCTACTATTGTGTTGCTAGGCAATATTATATTATATTATAATGTCATTTAGCGTACTGAACATTCTATGGGGAAGCATTGGTCACATATTGGTACCTTGCAGATAGAAAGTTGTGGTTATTGGTTGTATTGTATGTTTGTTCCAGATGGTTCTGTGGGTCGCTCCCCATGCACCCGTGCCGCTGCGCCACGCCCCCCCAGTCATCGTCATGACGATATAGACAGCCCCTCCCCTCAGGCCTCTTCACCCACAGAGACGGCCCGTTGCCAGCGTCCATCTCTCCCCAACCTGACCTCTTCATCCACCTCCTCGCCCTCCTCCGCAGCCACCTCCCCCTCCTCTGGCATGAAGCACTCCTCCTCAGCCCCCCCTCCCCCGCCCCCGCTCTCTCGCCGTGGCAACGCCCCCTCCCCTCCCTCCTCCTCATCCTATAACAGAGAGAAACCGCTCCCACCCACCCCCCCCAACAACACCCCGCCCCTCCCTGCCAAACCTCCCCCGTCGCCCAACAACAGCAGACGACCTCCGACCTCTGGAGGAAACCCCTCCTCTACGTCCTCTTCCTCCTCTTTGGCCCCTCCCCCTCCTCCCTACCGCGTGGCTAACGGTCCGTCTAGCCCCGTCGGCACCGAGCTGGCGCCGGATTTACCACAAAGACACAACTCCCTTAGCAACAAGAGGCCAGCCCCCTCACCAGGAGGCCACACCCCCACCAGAGGCCCCGCCCCTCCTCCACCTCCCGCCTCCCCAACCCCATCCCAAGGAGGTATCAGACCCCCTCCGCCTGTTAGAGAGCCACCGGGCAGAGGAGCAGGTAAGACAACACACGCACATGGAGAACATTTCATTGTTAAAGGAGAATTCTTGTTATTTTTAAAGGGGACATGCATTATAAATATCTTTTTTCAGTGTCTAGCATTGTATTATAGTAATAGGCGTCAGTATCAATGTGTCTGTGTCTCTAAATACCATATTGGCGGATTGCCGTCATTCAGTTCCGACCATTTCCTGCTCGATTTAATTAGGTCATTCTGATTTGACTCGCATCGTGACGTCACGTGGCGAGGATGGAGCGGATAATGATCCGATTGGCTCTGTGGTTGTAGCGCACCAAACGGGGTTTGACAGAGAGCGAGCGAGAGAGAGAGGGAGAAACAGATAGACCCTCGCGACAGAGCACACATACACACACGCGCGTCGCGCTCTCGTCTCTCGGTCTGTCTCTCTCTCTCCCCCTCTCTATCTCTCTCTCTCTCTCGATTCGGGAGCATAACTAACGCCCCGTCTATAGCTGTAGTGCACAGTGGAAGACTTCCTCAAACGGGAGAGGGAGAGAGAGAAAGAGAAGGGGACCTGCGTATCTCACACAGGCAGCTGTGTTTACACAGTGCTCCGTGTCTCTCTCTCTCTCTCTCTCTCTCTCTCTGTCTGCCACTCGCAGACTGTGTGGATGACTGTCACTGAAAGCGCTTATGGGCGGAGCCCAGCCAATAACAGGCTGAATTCCTGAGGCTGGAAAATGATGCTTTTGAGTACTCCATTAGAAATATAAAACAATGATTTAAAAAAAATAAAATAAACCTTACAGATGTCTTCCATAGACTCACAGGAATTGTGTAAAGTTGCCCAAATAGTGCTAGGAATAGCAATGCATGTCCCCTTTAATATTGACCTTTTATTCTATCATCTGATATCATGTGGATTGATTGTCAATTGGATAACCTTTGAGCAAGTTGTATTTTTTTGGGCTCTCTGGTTGGCTGTAGCTCTCTGGTTGGCTGTAGCTCTCGTGGCTGTAGCTCTCTGGTTGGCTGTAGCTCTCCTGGCTGTAGCTTAGGGCTGCACGATTTTGGGAAATAACAGACGGATATTGCGATTGCGATTATAATTTAGAAAAAATTAAGCAGCCCCACAGAGGTTTATTGTAAAATGCGGCTTGCATCTGGCCTACACGGTGGGTCTGTTTGGGACACCGACCCTGACATTTTTTCTTTTTACCTGGGAATCGATACCGGTACCCAACGGTACCTTTTTTTTCTGTACTTTACTCTCCCTCTCTGAAGTCTAAACTTCACAACACACAATCTAAAACCCCTTACCTCCCTCTCCCAAACCGTTCCTACAACAACTTGCAAAGGCGGCTGAGTGGCGCAGTGGGCTAGGCGCTCGCCACTAACACAGGAGATGCTGGTATCGAGCCCAGCTCTCAGCGTTGCTACCGGCTTGGCCGGCCGTCATACTAACACAATTGGCAGTGTTGGAGGGTGGGAAAGCCGGTGGGTGGGGATTGGACGTTGTGGACAGCGACTCCTACAGGTCGGTTGGGTGACGCCGCTGTGGCGGAATCAGGAAGCATCGGGGGCAGCGTGAGCCTCCCACGCGTTACTCCTCGCCACTGAGAGTTCGAGCTGCTGCGGTGAAAAGATGCGACAGGCTGCCTCCTCGTGTACCGGAGGGGACACGTGATGCAAGGCTTCTATCCTCACTACAGCTGACCAGTGGGAGGCAACGTTCAAGACAGGGGAGGGAAGAATTGGAAATACGAAATTGGGACGGGAGAAAAATAGAAAATAAGGAGAAAAAGTGGATACAAATAAAAAAAAAAATTGCAAAGGAGATCTTGTATCTCAATGGGACTTCCTGGTTAAATAAATTGTAAAAAAGAAAAAGAAAGTAATAATAATTTGCGATATTTTTTTTTGTGCAATTTGATAATTGCATCATTTCAAATTTCGATTTAAAATCGATTAATCGTTCAGCCCTACTGTAGCTCTCTGGTTGGCTGTAGCTCTCTGGTTGGCTGTAGCTCTCTGGTTGGCTGTAGCTCTCCTGGCTGGAGCTCTCTGGTTGGCTGGTTAGACACCACACACACAGACGGAGAGAGAGAGAGAGAGCACTCTTTTTTCTCTCTAATTCATTAACTGAGACAACCAGCCAACACAGACATCACATCTACAAAATCATGTACTAACATCTCTCCCCCCCCCCCCCCCCAAGCCCCTCCAGTTCCAGGACAGCAGTCATCGAGGTCGGCTGGCCGAGAAGCCCCGCCCCCCCCTCCATATAGGACACACGGTAGCCCCTCCCTCTCTGACCCGCCCACCCGGGGCAAACCCCCCCCCCCACCTACCCGTACCCCTGCCGGACCTCCCCCACCTCCCCCTCCGCTCCGCAACGGACACTCCTCCTCCATCCCTCGTTCCTTCGTGGGTGAGTTTGTCTGTCACTCCATCTCTCCGTCTCTCTTTCTCTGAACGGGAACTGTATAAGATAAGACATGTCATGACGACCTCATCATCTCTGGGATGTTACTGTGTGGGATGTAGGACTGACCTTCGAATTTCATTTTGGAATTCGAAGCTTCGGGGCCGAGATTTGATTTTAATTCGAAGCTTTGAGATAAATTTATTTTTTTATTTTTTATTAAAAATAAATTTATGTTGTGGGACTTGTACAGCACTTTGTTCAACTTTGTCAGTGCTGTAAAGTTTAAACCTTTTAAAATCTTAGACAAACGAAACACTTTGCTTTCATGAAATATTGTAAGCCGTCATTTGAGGCTTTATAAAAGCAGCACAATGAACACAAATCTGTCAGTGCCGAGTCCGACCTCATCTTAAATAACAAACGGCATTGCTTGTTGTAGTTAACAAAGAGAGGCAGAGTTGATTTAGATTTTTTTTTTTAAATACATTTACATTTTTTCTTTTTTTTAATATATTCGAATTTTATTTTCATGCCCATCGAACGAAGCTTCGAAGTATTTAAGACAGCCCTAGAGACGACCTCATCATCCCTGCTTACTGTGGTTTATCATCCAAACAGTAAAGTGGGGTCCAGACCATGTCCTTGATCTTGTTTGAAGGAGAACTTGGGACACTATCACTTCATTCTCTCTCCTAGCCTGCTGTCCTCTCTTCTCCGTCCTCTCTTCTCCATCCTCTTCTCCGTCCTCTCTTCTCCGTCCTCTCTTCTCTGTCCTCTCTTCTCCATCCTCTTCTCCGTCCTCTCTTCTCCATCCTCTTCTCCGTCCTCTCTTCTCCGTCCTCTCTTCTCTGTCCTCTCTTCTCACTCCTCTTCTCCATCCTCTCTTCTCTGTCCTCTCTTCTCCGTCCTCTCTTCTCCGTCCTCTTCTCCATCCTCTCTTCTCCATCCTCTTCTCCGTCCTCTCTTCTCCGTCCTCTCTTCTCCGTCCTCTCTTCTCCGTCCTCTCTTCTCCGTCCTCTCTTCTCTGTCCTCTCTTCTCACTCCTCACTTCTCACTCCTCTCTTCGCCATCCTCTCTTCTCCGTCCTCTCTTCTCACTCCTCTCTTCTCCATCCTCTCTTCTTTGTCCTCTCTTCTCCGTCCTCTCTTCTCTGTCCTCTCTTCTCCGTCCTCTCTTCTCCCATCCTCTCTTCTCCATCCTCTCTTCTCTGTCCTCTCTTCTCTGTCCTCTCTTCTCCGTCCTCTCTTCTCTGTCCTCTCTTCTCCATCCTCTCTTCTCTCTCCTCTCTTCTCCGTCCTCTCTTCTCTGTCCTCTCTTCTCCATCCTCTCTTCTCCGTCCTCTTCTCCATCCTCTCTTCTCCGTCCTCTTCTCCATCCTCTCTTCTCCATCCTCTCTTCTCTGTCCTCTCTTCTCCGTCCTCTCTTCTCCATCCTCTCTTCTCCGTCCTCTCTTCTCTCTCCTCTCTTCTCCATCCTCTCTTCTCCATCCTCTCTTCTCCGTCCTCTCTTCTCCATCCTCTCTTCTCCATCCTCTCTTCTCCGTCCTCTCTTCTCCCTCTTCTCCATCCTCTCTTCTCCATCCACTCTTCTCTGTCCTCTCTTCTCCATCCTCTCTTCTCCATCCTCTCTTCTCTGTCCTCTCTTCTCCATCCTCTCTTCTCCATCCTCTCTTCTCCGTCCTCTCTTCTCCGTCCTCTCTTCTCCGTCCTCTCTTCTCCATCCTCTCTTCTCTGTCCTCTCTTCTCTCTCCTCTCTTCTCCATCCTCTCTTCTCCGTCCTCTCTTCTCCATCCTCTCTTCTCCGTCCTCTCTTCTCTGTCCTCTCTTCTCCATCCTCTCTTCTCCATCCTCTCTTCTCCCATCCTCTCTTCTCCATCCTCTCTTCTCCGTCCTCTCTTCTCCATCCTCTTCTCCATCCTCTCTTCTCTGTCCTCTCTTCTCCATCCTCTCTTCTCCATCCTCTCTTCTCCGTCCTCTCTTCTCTGTCCTCTCTTCTCCATCCTCTCTTCTCCATCCTCTCTTCTCCATCCTCTCTTCTCCATCCTCTCTTCTCCATCCTCTCTTCTCCATCCTCTCTTCTCCATCCTCTCTTCTCCATCCTCTCTTCTCCGTCCTCTCTTCTCCATCCTCTCTTCTCCATCCTCTCTTCTCCGTCCTCTCTTCTCCATCCTCTCTTCTCCGTCCTCTCTTCTCCGTCCTCTCTTCTCTGTCCTCTCTTCTCCATCCTCTCTTCTCCATCCTCTCTTCTCCATCCTCTCTTCTCTGTCCTCTCTTCTCCATCCTCTCTTCTCCATCCTCTCTTCTCCATCCTCTCTTCTCCGTCCTCTCTTCTCCATCCTCTCTTCTCCATCCTCTCTTCTCCATCCTCTCTTCTCCATCCTCTCTTCTCCATCCTCTCTTCTCCGTCCTCTCTTCTCCATCCTCTCTTCTCCATCCTCTCTTCTCCGTCCTCTCTTCTCCATCCTCTCTTCTCCATCCTCTCTTCTCCATCCTCTCTTCTCCGTCCTCTCTTCTCCATCCTCTCTTCTCCATCCTCTCTTCTCCATCCTCTCTTCTCCGTCCTCTCTTCTCTGTCCTCTCTTCTCCATCCTCTCTTCTCCATCCTCTCTTCTCCGTCCTCTCTTCTCTGTCCTCTCTTCTCCATCCTCTCTTCTCCATCCTCTCTTCTCCGTCCTCTCTTCTCCATCCTCTCTTCTCCGTCCTCTCTTCTCTGTCCTCTCTTCTCCATCCTCTCTTCTCTCTCCTCTCTTCTCCATCCTCTCTTCTCCATCCTCTCTTCTCCATCCTCTCTTCTCCGTCCTCTCTTCTCCGTCCTCTCTTCTCTGTCCTCTCTTCTCCATCCTCTCTTCTCCATCCTCTCTTCTCCATCCTCTCTTCTCCGTCCTCTCTTCTCCATCCTCTCTTCTCCATCCTCTCTTCTCCATCCTCTTCTCCATCCTCTCTTCTCCATCCTCTCTTCTCCGTCCTCTCTTCTCTGTCCTCTCTTCTCCATCCTCTCTTCTCCATCCTCTCTTCTCTGTCCTCTCTTCTCCATCCTCTCTTCTCCGTCCACTCTTCTCTGTCCTCTCTTCTCCATCCTCTCTTCTCCATCCTCTCTTCTCTGTCCTCTCTTCTCCATCCTCTCTTCTCCGTCCTCTCTTCTCCGTCCTCTCTTCTCCATCCTCTCTTCTCCGTCCTCTCTTCTCCATCCTCTCTTCTCCATCCTCTCTTCTCCGTCCTCTCTTCTCCGTCCTCTCTTCTCTGTCCTCTCTTCTCCATCCTCTCTTCTCCATCCTCTCTTCTCCATCCTCTCTTCTCCGTCCTCTCTTCTCCATCCTCTCTTCTCCATCCTCTCTTCTCCATCCTCTTCTCCATCCTCTCTTCTCCATCCTCTCTTCTCCGTCCTCTCTTCTCTGTCCTCTCTTCTCCATCCTCTCTTCTCCATCCTCTCTTCTCTGTCCTCTCTTCTCCATCCTCTCTTCTCCGTCCACTCTTCTCTGTCCTCTCTTCTCCATCCTCTCTTCTCCATCCTCTCTTCTCTGTCCTCTCTTCTCCATCCTCTCTTCTCCGTCCTCTCTTCTCCGTCCTCTCTTCTCCATCCTCTCTTCTCCGTCCTCTCTTCTCCGTCCTCTCTTCTCCATCCTCTCTTCTCCGTCCTCTCTTCTCCATCCTCTCTTCTCTGTCCTCTCTTCTCCATCCTCTCTTCTCCATCCTCTCTTCTCTGTCCTCTCTTCTCCGTCCTCTCTTCTCCATCCTCTCTTCTCTGTCCTCTCTTCTCCATCCTCTCTTCTCCGTCCTCTCTTCTCTGTCCTCTCTTCTCCATCCTCTCTTCTCCATCCTCTCTTCTCCGTCCTCTCTTCTCCGTCCTCTCTTCTCCGTCCTCTCTTCTCTGTCCTCTCTTCTCCATCCTCTCTTCTCCATCCTCTCTTCTCCATCCTCTCTTCTCCGTCCTCTCTTCTCCATCCTCTCTTCTCCATCCTCTCTTCTCCGTCCTCTCTTCTCCGTCCTCTCTTCTCTGTCCTCTCTTCTCCGTCCTCTCTTCTCTGTCCTCTCTTCTCCATCCTCTCTTCTCCATCCTCTCTTCTCCATCCTCTCTTCTCCGTCCTCTCTTCTCCATCCTCTCTTCTCCGTCCTCTCTTCTCCATCCTCTCTTCTCTGTCCTCTCTTCTCCATCCTCTCTTCTCCATCCTCTCTTCTCCATCCTCTCTTCTCCGTCCTCTCTTCTCCATCCTCTCTTCTCCATCCTCTCTTCTCCGTCCTCTCTTCTCCATCCTCTCTTCTCCGTCCTCTCTTCTCCATCCTCTCTTCTCTGTCCTCTCTTCTCCATCCTCTCTTCTCCATCCTCTCTTCTCCATCCTCTCTTCTCCGTCCTCTCTTCTCCATCCTCTCTTCTCCATCCTCTTCTCCATCCTCTCTTCTCCATCCTCTCTTCTCCATCCTCTCTTCTCCGTCCTCTCTTCTCCATCCTCTCTTCTCCATCCTCTCTTCTCTGTCCTCTCTTCTCTGTCCTCTTCTCCATCCTCTCTTCTCTCTCCTCTCTTCTCCATCCTCTCTTCTCTCTCCTCTCTTCTCCATCCTCTCTTCTCCATCCTCTCTTCTCCGTCCTCTCTTCTCCATCCTCTCTTCTCCATCCTCTCTTCTCCGTCCTCTCTTCTCCCTTCTCTCTTCTCCGTCCTCTCTTCAAGTTCAAGTTCTTTAATAGTTGTCATACAGAAGTACAGAATACTTTCATACAAAATGCTTCTTACTGTTACGCTCCAGAGACTGTGCTAGACAAGATAGTATCAAATAACATAGTATAGCATGTAAATTAGAAGAAGAAAATGAGGTCACAGTGTTCGGTATAGACATATGTACAATGTTCTGAGTTACCATATAATATACAATACTATGCAGTGTACTAATGTACAGTACTATATAGTGCAAAGCAGATATAGTACTCTCTTCTCTGTCCTCTCTTCTCTGTCCTCTCTTCTCCGTCCTCTCTTCTCCGTCCTCTCTTCTCCGTCCTCTCTTCTCCGTCCTCTCTTCTCCGTCCTCTCTTCTCCATCCTCTCTTCTCCGTCCTCTCTTTCCTTATCTTGTCCTTCTTTGCTCTGTTATAGAAATGTACCCCACTGTACAGCGAGTCTCGCACTAACCAAGCATCATGAATTACAGTCGCACCATTATTATTTTTTCAGCTGCAACCAAGAAGATAGTGCGTGTGTCGTTCTGTTGTGAGGAGGACATTTGACGATCAGACAATAATGAACCTTGCCAACGTGTTCTGTGTCTCGAGAGCTCAGCTGGATGACGCCACCTGGTGGAGAGAGCAGACCTCTAGTGAACTGCAGAAGCTATTTCCTCAATTATCAATCCTCAAACTGTAGTAGGTCCAACGGTACTTTCGGTACTAATATGCTGTGCTTGACCAGGTGTTTCCTCAAGTTACTTGTGTTACCCTGCCCAGCTTTGCATTTTGCGCTACAAATATTGCAGCGAGCGTTGTCTGCATCTAGCTTTGTAAAGTGTAACCACACTTGCGACCGTTTTTTCGGCTTGCCATTGCCCCGACTGCTTAAAGCTTTGTTGTTGTTGAATCAAGTCAAATCCTAGATAAGTGTGTATTGTGCGCTGTAAACGAAACGTTGATGTCATCGGATGAAAAAATTTATAATAATAATAATATACGTTTATAAAAAAAAAGAAAAAAAAAGAAAAACGGATTCGGTACCCATCCCTAGGTCCAACCCAAGGACAGCTGAAGAAATAGTTGAGCAAATAGTGTCTGCAGTTCACGAGAGGTCTGCTCTCTCCACCAGGTGGCGCTCGCTGCTGTGGGCGTCGTCATCCGGCAGAGTCTCTCGTCGGTCGGTATCTCAGTTCTGTTGAGATGCACAACGCATTGATACGTTTGACTGTCACTCGTACTCACAACAAAATGATTAGCAAAATGTCCCTTTAACGTCTTCCAGAGGGTCTCTGAGGCCTTTTACTGCTGCCATCACTAGAACAATGCCTTCGTCCACTTCTCCTCTAGATGACTTTGAGTCCAAGTATTCCTTCCATGCTCTGGATGACTTCCCTCTTCCAGACGAGTACCGACACTTTACCAAGATCTACCCTAGCAAAGCTAACAGAGGTAAACACACTTTACCAAGATCTACCCTAGCAAAGCTAACAGAGGTAAACACACTTTACCAAGATCTACCCTAGCAAAGCTAACAGAGGTAAACACACTAACAAGATCTACCCTAGCAAAGCTAACAGAGGTAAACACACTTTAACAAGATCTACCCTAGCAAAGCTAACAGAGGTAAACACACTTTACCAAGATCTACCCTAGCAAAGCTAACAGAGGTAAACACACTTTACCAAGATCTACCCTAGCAAAGCTAACAGAGGTAAACACACTTTAACAAGATCTACCCTAGCAAAGCTAACAGAGGTATACACACTTTACCCAGATCTACCCTAGCAAAGCTAACAGAGGTAAACACACTTTACCCAGATCTACCCTAGCAAAGCTAACAGAGGTAAACACACTTTACCCAGATCTACCCTAGCAAAGCTAACAGAGGTAAACACACTTTAACAAGATCTACCCTAGCAAAGCTAACAGAGGTAAACACACTTTAACAAGATCTACCCTAGCAAAGCTAACAGAGGTATACACACTTTAACAAGATCTACCCTAGCAAAGCTAACAGAGGTAAACACACTTTAACAAGATCTACCCTAGCAAAGCTAACAGAGGTATACACACTTTAACAAGATCTACCCTAGCAAAGCTAACAGAGGTATACACACTTTAACAAGATCTACCCTAGCAAAGCTAACAGAGGTAAACACACTTTAACAAGATCTACCCTAGCAAAGCTAACAGAGGTAAACACACTTTAACAAGATCTACCCTAGCAAAGCTAACAGAGGTATACACACTTTAACAAGATCTACCCTAGCAAAGCATACGGATTACAGATTGGGACTTTTTCTTATATTTTTTTATTAAATTGACCTAAATGCTGAAACACTTCTACTGATTCAACTGACCTCTATGTTTGTGTGTACGTTTGTGTGTTTGTTTGTTTGTTTGTTTGTGTGTTTGTTTGTTTGTTTGTTTGTTTGTGTGTTTAAGTTATGAGGGGAGCGCCTCCTCTGCCACCTGTCGGGAGGTGAACCAGCCAATGCCAGGACAGCAACACCTGGACAGGAAACCACACTGGGGCTTATGCACACACACACACACACACACATACACATACACAGAGGCACGTATGTACGCAAACATACAGTGTATACAATTACATAAACACACTCACAGACACAGTGCAACTATAGGGACACATGTCAACTGTACATGCTCTAACACACAGATGGATAAACACACAGATGCAGATACAGGAAACCCTCGTTCTCCAGTCATTCTTACTGATTCAGACACGCACTCCGACACACACACACACACACACACTTCTTTTGTTGACCCTACAGCAGCCAGCTTCAAGCCATCATCATTAACCATCTCCATTCCATCTCCACTTCATCGACACTCACCCCCTGTCTGCCGGTGGGGGGGGGGGGGGGGGGGGGCATGATGGACAGCTGGTGTTCCCTCAACCGTCCACGTCTGCAGAACTGCAGAGCAAGAGACCCGGAACAGAGGAAGAAGAACTGTCTGGGAGGAAAAGAGGAATTCTAGAACTGATGACTTTAAAAAGAACAGAAGACTGAGTGATTTCAAAAGATGGGAACTGTTTATAATTTTTTTAAAGGAATGGTTATTTTTAAAAAGGATGGAACATTGACATTTCAGAGGAAAGGTGACTTTTAACAGACCCTTGGTCCTGCGCTGGCCCGGGACGGTATAGCCGTGGCTCCAAAATGGCAACTTTAAAGCATGTTTAAAACCCTTGGAAACTGTACACACTGTGTCGCCTTTTTCCCCCTCATCTCGCTCGCGTTTGCTTATTCGATCATGCGTGATGTTATCGCCACGGACACCGGAGGTCCAAAGTTCCTCACCCCCGGAGCGTTGACTCTGCCGTTGCTACGGTAATCTTCATGGTAACCCATGGTAGCCCTACATATCGGGAAGCTAGCTGAACATATTGGGGGGGGGGGGGGGGGGGGAATAATTTGATTCACAACGAAAAAGCCTCCTGAATGCTGCCTCCGCTGTTCTCTCGTCCACTTTCCTGAACTGATCCAAGACCACTTCTAGTCTCAACTGTACGTTTTTCCTGGAATTAGACCCTATTTTCACTTTTGAAATGCGACACACATTCGTATCTGGCTTTTTGAAGAGCGCTCTAGCTGAAGAGAACTGTTAGGCGCCAGGCGTGGGAAGAGTCTACCTCTCTGGCCTGCCAGCTCGTTTGGGGGGGAGTTAGAGCCCCAAGTTCTAGATTGGAAAAGCCATATTTACCTTTTGCCAGGCCGTCGTTATATGATTAAATATGAGTAAATATGATTTAGCTCTTAATCAACCTGCCCTGGTTAGATGCAAATATATAAAAAAAAAACATACTAGTTGTTTAGGATCTTAGTTCTGGAGAGGGGAGTAAATGAGGGCTCTTCATAATGGGAGGCAACCTCCTTGAAGGTAGATGGTGAAGCCACCATGTTAGACGCTGTTAACACTGTAAGCCAGAGGTCAAAGGTGATCTAAATGCAGAGATTGTTTTTGGAAAGCAGGGATATCTTTGCTGGAGGGTTACAAAACTGAGCTTAAATATTCTCCTGCTTTGGGGCAGACGTTCTTTTTCTTTGCGTGTGCAGTTCTCTCACTGTGTGCAGAAATGATCTTGTCCTCCTAATACATATTGGGCGACACGTGAACCAATATGACTAACCAAGTGCACACTTATTCGGACATTGGGCGGTTTCAAGACTTTGCGCCTTTCACTGACGGAGGTCAAATAGTGAATAATCTTCTTGACTGATGCCTCATCCCTAAACCGCAATCCTGTGGTTGCCACAGCGACCAGACGACAGGCGTACCGCATCCGGGAACATTAACACTCTACCCGTCGCTATGGTAACTACTATGACGGTATCCACTGGAACCCATTTTGTCAACCGAAGCAGAGCCCTTCAAAGACCAGGATGGGACGACATCGCCATGAAGCTGTTCCAGAACGGCCTCCGCTGGGAGAGAAGCCATGCTGTGGACGTGTCACTGCCTACAGCTGGACCTCGTCCTCGTGTCATTCTGGCTTCCTATCTGACGCCACTGTCTCAGAGATACAGCTCTGGTTGAAGACACACCCACAGGAGGTGGGATCTGGCTATTGGCATCGCTCTCCTGTATATACATTTTTTTTAAGGGATATTCTATTGGGAACAATCTGAATGGGACTTCTTTAAGGAGGTCGTCTCCGTAAGTGCCAAGAGAGGCAGAACTGAACTTTGAAAACTCTCCCCGAGCTAACTTCACCAACCCACCCTCCCTGCGTGCTGAGACCCTGGTGGTCTCTCCCTGGGTGTGGTGGAGTGACGGGACCCGGGGTGTACCATGTTTGTGGAATAGGGGTGGTGGAAGGGAAGGATGTGAGCGAGACAATCGCGGGTTAATGATCAAGTCTTCCGTCTGTGTGATGATGATGATGATGATGTGTTGGTGTGTGGGATCCTGCAGCAAGGGGACCTTCCCTCCCTCCCTCCCCCCCTCCCTCCCTCTTCTCTGAGAAAAGACTGATGCATGTTATCTTTCTTTGCTCAGTCTCAACTGTGTTAAAAGCATGACAGTTGTCCTCATGCCATGTTTTATGATGGATGAATGAATGAATGACTTTTATTTATATAGCACCCTTCACAGCACGAATGCACAGGGTGCTTTACACTACAGCTTAGTATATAAAAACAAAATCAGAACTAAAGGACAACAACAACAGACGGCAGTTAAAAAAAAAATTTAGATAAAATCATCAGTCACTAATTAAAAACAAAACTATAGGAACAGTGAGGACAAGAAAGAGTGCCTATGTATGACCAAAGGCCTGTCTAAACAAGTGTGTTTTTTTTTCATAATTTTTTTTATGATTATGACCAAGAGCCAAGGTGTTCGCTGCATGTTTCACAAGTGACGGGTAGTTTATTTTTCTCCCAGGAAAATCCACCCTGAAGTACAACTCACGCATTATGTCTATGATATTGTACACCGTGGTTTTGACGAAGTATCTCCCTAAGCTAAATACCAGAGAGATGAGACTCTAGTGACGTTGTCATCAAGAGATGAATATTCTGGAGACACTGGGACACTATGACGGTAACCCTGGTGATTTTACTGTGATATGGGTGCGTCTTTTCTGATTCTGTGCTGTAAGCACTACATTTAACATCATTAAACTGCTTTGGATGTGATGACTCAAACAAAGATTCTGTGAGCAACACAAAGTCGGTCACTAATTCATTCATGTCACTGGACCAAGTCCAACAAATTCAAAGTCCTGATGCTCTGGTCTCCAGCGTAGGGAGACTGTTGTCTGTGTTCATAGATATTGATATTTCTGTCTTAGGGTGGAATTTCCCTTTAAAGCCCCCCCGCCCCAGTGACCTCACCAACACTGTTGTAAACAGGCTTTGAGATGAAATCATGGGGTTTAATCATTGGCCAAATGGCAGTAAAAAGGAATTCCTGCTAATTGAAATGGGTACAGTTGCACACTCCCTCTCCTCATCTCTGTCTAGCTGAAACACATTTTAAAGGTGCTGTAAGGGGTATTTATTTTAGTTTTTGTTAAATAAGTGGTATACATGTTAAAATAATGGCTCAGACAGCCATCACTTATATATATAGTGTTGGGTCTCCCAGTCACTCTGCTCTGCAGTAAAGGGAAAATACATTTTCTGGTATCCCTTCCCACTTTATCCAATCAGAGGAGAGAACTCCACACTGCAAAAATGGTCTGACAAAAATAAGAAATAAAAACTAGTTTTAAGAAAATGTGTCCTTAAAACAAGTATAATAATCTACCAGTGCAGTAAGCAAATTTGTCTTGGCAAGATTTCTTCTTGGTCTTCTTTCAAAATATTTAGGGTTCTCTCCTGATTGGATAAAGTGGGAAGGGATACCAGAAAATGTGTTTTAAACCTTTTTGTTTACTGTAGAGTGGAGGGACTGGGAGACCCAAACACTATATATATCAGAATGTAGAGCTACTTAACACATATTTTAACAAATAAATACCATTTACAGCCACTTTAACATAGCTAATGGAGACACAACCCCAACCATACCATGCTTGACCATGGCTAGCCCCAGCCAGGCTGAACAGAGCTAATAAGGCATAAAATGCATAGGATTTGTCGACTAATTGATTTGTTGATTATTGACAAATCTGTAAAATGTAGAATTATCCACATGCAATAATGCACGAGGTACCTCTCTCCAAATCAGGAAATAATAACTTGTTAAACATAAGAATAGAATAATCGACTAACAAAGTCTAAGACCAACCTGACTGATCAGTCGACTAATCGACTGCTTGGGGCCCTAATTGTACATCACATCATGTCCTGTGAGAGTAACCTGACCATTTTCAGAGAAGAGTCTGAACTGGGTGATGAGGTCGGTGTAGGTGGGCTTTATTCTGAGAAATCTGTTAAACGATGTGGATCCAATGTCGTTTAATGCACGATGATGTTGGTTACGACGCTAATCGATAGTACAGCTATGTGGCAGCGCCGGGGAGTAAAGTACTACTAGTGAACTATTATGGAAATCTATGGTCATACTTATAGCTGCTCATAGTAAACATGGCCAGAAATACTGATCACAATCAAGATTGTTTTTTTATCAGGTTCTATTGGGAGCACATCATTTTGTCATGTTGATTTTTCATGAAAACAAATTGTCTTGTGACCCTGGTTCTTAAAGTAATGGGTTGGGGACCTAAGATGGATGACTGGGCTACTTGTGTTGATTTCCTGCAGGGTAGCCTGTCATGTCAGGGGGATCATTTAATGTCTTCACCACCTGATCTAAAGGCCCTTCTTAAACAACCCAACAACCCATCATCCAGGCTGGGCCCTGAGATTCCTCCCTACCCTGAATTTGGCGAGGTGACTTTACACTCCAGGTCTCATTCCTCAGCTTGTCTCCAAGTTCATACTACTAAATCCTTACTACTAAGCCTGGGCTCCAAGTTCACACTACTAAATCCTTACTACTAAGCCTTGGCTCCAAGTTCACACTACTAAATCCTTACTACTAAGCCTTGGCTCCAAGTCCATACTACTAAATCCTTACTACTAAGCCTTGGCTCCAAGTCCATACTACTAAATCCTTACTACTAAGCCTTGGCTCCAAGTCCATACTACTAAATCCATACTACTAAGCCTTGGCTCCAAGTTCATACTACTAAATCCATACTACTAAGCCTTGGCTCCAAGTGCACACTACTAAATCCATACTTACTAGATACTACCAAGTCTTGGCTATTTTTGCCATGCATTTATTTGATGACGGACCAGGCAGAAAGTGACAAGCAGAGGCTTGGGGTTTGGTTTGGGACCAGGCAGAAAGTGACAAGCAGAGGCTTGGGGTTTGGTTTGGGACCAGGCAGAAAGTGACAAGCAGAGGCTTGGGGTTTGGTTTGGGACCAGGCTCTTGCCCCTGGGTTGATGTAAAAGACAGCTTCTGTCTGGATGGTTCACCAAGCCACATCTAAACACAAACACACTCAGTCGAGGATGTTTTACTTAATCCTTTAATCCTCTGCTATATTTGCACCTTTTACTTAGACTATGGCGTGATGTATTATCTAGACAGAATCTCTACATTATCTATCTGCACTGTGATATTAGACCTATGTTAAATGTTTTATTTTTTGTATCTAAATCAGGAGGCTTGGTAGTACCGTAATACTACTGATAAAACATCCATTTTGATCTGAAGACTAAATGAAGTGAAAACGTCAATGTTGTTTCAGTGTTATCGAGATTATTTTCCTACTGGCTGTAGCCATGGCAACAGCAACCCTCCCTTAACGGTCTCTTAACCCCCCTCTTCCTCTCCTACTCCTCCTCTCCCTCCTTCCATCGCTGGTATTTTGCCTTATTACACATTTGCTGTAAGAAATGTTGATTCAGGACTTGTATAAAAAAGAAAATAAGATGATGAAAATGTGTTAATTGTTGAAAAGCTTTCTATTTCTCCTAGATAACAATACAGTTAGCGCTTACAATGAGTGTGTTTACATTTGTGTCAATATTGAGTCATATTTGGGATGTTTGAGTGCTGGCGCATGTAAACATTAATATAACAATTATTTTGGTTAATATTGAGATGATTATTTAACACGATTTCTCATTGACTTTGGAAACATGCATTCATTGAATATGACCTGACCATAACCTGGCTAAAAGTCAATTATCGTGTTTTCATAATCGTTGGAAGCCAAATTCATAATAAAATGTGCTTAATTGCACAGGTGTAAAACATAAACAAACTGTTTATGATGACACAAATCCAGATTATGAGGGACCTAAATACGATATGCCACATCTTATATCGCAGGTTTCTGCAGTGTATTTCTTAGGGACGCACCGATATGTCATTTTTTAGGCCACTACCAATATCCGATTTTGTGGTGATATTGACGGTGATACACTGTTGGAAACACGTCTGATAATAATGTGGTATTTTTCATTTATTCACAAATAAAGCCCACAACCATGTAAATGAAAGGAGAAATTAAGTCAAATCAATTTGTTCTTTAAACAAAGTTATTATTTTTTTCACTTGACATGATGCAAAACTACCTGTGATGCCAAATAGCGGCTGACATTTTTTTAACCGTCTGTAGTGTGGCAGTGAAAGGGTTAACCTGTAGTGTGGTAGTGAAAGGGTTAACCCTTTGTCATGTGGCAGTGAAATGGTTAACCTTCTGTATTGTCACCGTGAAAGGGTTCAATATTAAGCTATTAGCATCTTATCCCAAATAAGACCTTAACTTGGCATACAAGGTAGTATCCAGAATACCGTTAGCATGTAAACACACTCTGTTAGTCTGCAGTCAGTCCTCCAGGTGATAGTGCTTACAATTAGTCTAATATAGATTCATGTTTAAGGCTTGTTGGGACTAAATAACAAGTGTTCAGGCTATGAGGAGACTGTCCTTCTCTTTTTACACTTTCTTTCCCTGTATTTCTCATTTGAGGTTCTACGGTGGACTTCACAGGGAGCTGTATTAACAGAGATAACACTCTCCATGGTTCTTTCTCTCTCTCTCTCTCTCTGTCTCTCACACATGTATCTCTTTCGTATTTAGAGTATGTGGTCCTTCGAAGCAAAAACTTTTTTGATGTTATTCCTCTCTCTTATTAGACTCTTGAGCACATGGGTAATACTACACTGAAATATACACTCTTTGGATTCTCTCTAATCCCAGGAGCTTAACCCCGTCAGTCCTTTCATTTCCAGCTGTTGTACCAATTCAGCTAAAACATCAGAGATTAAAAACTCAATGTGTAAATAACTGATGTGCGGTGTGTGTTTAAAGTGTCAACCTTGTTCACAGTGGTGTGTCAGTCAGACAGCTTCAAAAGTGTACTTTCACCAGCCCTATAACCCACAGTATACAGTATAGGAACCTATAGGCCAGTGGTTTTCAATGTGGGGGTAGTTCTTCTTGAGGTAGTTCTGGGGGTAGTTGCTCTTGAGGTAGTGGAAAATGGGGAATAGTTAGATCTCACTGACATTTTAGTCAGCAATGGAGTGCCCCACTCAAATCTCCTAACAAAGAATCTTCTAAGGGGCCCAGGGGGCCCTGAAACAAAACCTTATCAAATGGGGGGGTCCTTCACATGAAAAAGGTTGAGAACCTCTGACCAAGGCTATGCAATTCATCAGTTTATCCAGACATGAAGACAAGAAGTTCATTTATTATAATAATTTCCTCTCTGTGCGTTCAGTAGAAAGCTATCCGGATGCAAGCTAGCCCAGCTTAGCATGAATGAATGGAAGCGGATATGGACCACTAGCTGTAGAAAACTTCAGGAGATGTGACCAACGGCTAGGCTAGCTGGTCCATATTTGCTTCCATTCAAATAAACCCAACCCTTACCTTCCCCCCATAGAATTATGTCCAATAATTGACTGGACCCCCAACCTAAAAATACGGATGGACCTCATGCCCATCTTGGTTAACTATTTTATATTTTTATCTTGTCTTATTTTATTTCATTATATATATATTTTTTTAATATATTTTATTTCAGTTACCTTTTCAGATATGAGTTTTTGGGGGAATGTGAATGAATACAACCATTCATTGTATCTTTCTCCTTATTTTAATTGTATTACTAATTACATTCTGTGTTTGTATTCTATATTATTTGTGTGTGAGGTGTGGACGCCAGGAAGACTAGGGGTCATTCATCAAAAATAAAACAAAAAACACAACATAACATTGGACACGGTACACAGGATACCCATGCATTTCTTTCCTCGGACGCTTGATGGCGCTCTCAAAAAGAACGAATTATTTCCGGGTTCAGATGTCACAGAACCCGGATGCTTGTGATGTCATCTGCAAAAACACACATGCGGCAAGTTGGATGCAAAAACGTTGACATCGTCACACCGTACTAGTGACTGTATTTTCGTCCCGTTTGACAACTGTTTTCTTTCGGGGTTTTGAAAAAGAAAAAGAAAGAATGGAGGAATCCTTAATAAAGTTATCGGTCACCGTGGAGGAGGAGAAGAGAAATGCACCAAAGAAGAGAGAAGCTGAGGCACCGTTTGATCCGGTAACGGAGGACCAAAAACGGCAGAGAAACGTGAAGAAACTGGCTGTCCTGGGAGAAAGGGACGCGCAAATCAAACTGTTAGAAGATCTGGTGTTTGGAGCTGAAGACGAGCTGCTCGACAGGCTGGTGGAGGTAACAGACTTGTTATTAGCCAAGTGGAGTGTTTGCCAGCCAGTGGTGGAAGTACACTCAAGTGACTTTATCTAAAATAAAAGTAGAAATACCCAGATGAAATAGTACTCTGATACAAGTCCGCCAGTCAAAGTTCTACATGGCTATATAGATAACGTAAACAAATTGAATCAATGCATTATAATTAAAGGTGCTATAGATAACATTCGGCCACTAGATGTCACTAGAGCACCTTCATGTCATTTGTCCAACCAGGTGCATTCCACATAACATGGGGAAATGGGAACTAGGGTCGGGAGGGGATACTTAAGCATTACATCACACGCAGGAGTGGTTTGTGACCAATAAACCATGCCTAGGGGTGGTTGTTAGGCCCGAGGCGCAGCCGAGGGTCGTTAGACCCCCCTAGGCATGGTTTATTGGTCACAAATCACGACTGCACGTGGTGTAAAGCTTTTATACAACTGCCAGATTCATCCAACCTTATTTCTATACAATAAACACACATTAATCGAAGATTTATTGAAAAAACCATCCGCCAGAAAAAGTAGTTCCCACAACTCCATGTGGAAGCAGCTTGAAGTGCATCCAACCAAACTAACACATCCAACTGTGTATTATTGGAATGATTGAGAGAAGTTGCCTCATGTGGAAGCAGCTTGAAGTGCATCCAACCAACTAACACATCCAACTGTGTATTATTGGAATGATTGATTGAAAATTTATTAAAACGTTTTCTTTGCCCTATAGGAAAAAAACGTTTTCTTCGCCCTATTTTTTTATTTATTTCTTTTAGCCTAAACTTAACCAGTTGGAAACCAGGGGTACAGTAATAAAATTAGCAATCAACCAATCAATCAATTCAATAGACCATGCTCACTTAAAACAGCGCTGCTTCTCTCTCAGTCTGACTCCCCTGCTGTTGCAGACAGGAGTGTGTGTGTGTGTGTGTGCGTGTGTGTGTGTGTGTGTGTGTGTGTCACAGTGTGTGTGTGTGTATGTGTGTGTGTGTGTGTGTGTGTGTGTGTATGTGTGTGTGTGTGTTTGTGGGTACGCCAGCGTCGGACAGTGTGAGAGAGAACGCTGCAAGAAAGTAGGAAGGAAGAAATTTAAATCAATCAATTAATCTATCAATCAATCCGCGATTTTTCTTTTGTTCTAGATTGAGTCAAGACCCATCAATTACATCATCCAACATTGTTTAAAATACTAACACGTTCCCCTTGACAGAATCGCTTTATATTTAGTCGTTATGACGCTATCAACATATCCATTTGTTAAAGATTATTGTCCGCCATCTTGTTTTTTCCGACGGAGTGATCCGGCGGAGTGATGTGATTCGGTGGTGGGCGGGTCCTGGGACCAGGAGCGTGGATTATGAAGGATACATACGTGTAAATGGACTGTTTCAGCCAATCAGAATAGAGAAATTTGCATGCCGTTGTATAAATGCATGTAAATAACAACATTAATTTAGGACTCGCCAACATCAATAATCTTTTTTGAAGGAAAAGCAATACTTTTATTCTAAACCTTTCTAAAAGCTTTGTTGGTGTATTGTAAAAAAACAAAACAAAAAAAACGACTACATAAAATTGTATCTATAGCACAAAATTTGTAGGTCCAACATAAATGGTGAAATAAAATTAACAATAGGGTAGATTATGATACAGACGGTTAGTAGCAGCTCTTGTCACATAAATTGGCAGTTTGCGTCTGTTTTGATCTTTGATTGTAGATATAATGTATGTTTGTAATGTTTGCTGGAGCCACTTTATCCAGAACGGCACACCCCGGTCAGAGAGCGGACACAGACACAGAGAACAGTCCTTTGTAGTTCAATTAGGATCGAATGATTGAATGAGAATTCATCATGAATTGAAAATGGGGGACCCTGATGTAAACAAGACGAAAGTCTTTCTCTGGTCTGCATCCCTTTAACAATTGTGTGTATTGAGCCGTACTGTTTGTACCCATTCTACAATCTGTTAATAAAGTTTTCAATCGGGGCGCCCAAGTGGCGAACCATGTAACGCGCTGCTTTGCGATGCGGCTGACCCGGATTCGATTCCCAGACCCGGCGTCCTTTGCAGAATGTATTCCCCCCCCCCGCTCTGTCTGTCTGTCTCTCTCTCTCTCTCTCTCTCTCTCTCTCTCTCTCTCTCTCTCTCTCTCTCTCTCTCGATAACATTTGTCTAAACATTTTTACTTTCCCTTGTTTTTACCAGCACATACATATAGATTTGCAAAATATTTCCTACAGCCGCGGTTATTACCGCATGCACACAAAAAATAAAAAAATAAAGTTTGAATGCATTTTTTTTTTTAGTAGTAGTCTACTCTTTATAGCATATAGCCTGCCTCTAGTCTAAATGTCTATCTTTAGAGGATGACTTTGCAGCATGAATATTGTTTGGGATTCGGCAAGCACGCATTAGTTATTGAAAGTGAAACACGGATTCGAAGTTTCCCCTCTGGTCGTGCGCAGTTCACTCAGTGTCGCGGGCAGGGGTGGTTACCCCTAACCCCCCCGACCCTTTCTTATTATTATTACTATAAAGTTACTACTTTATAATAAAGGCATTCGTTTTGTGGCATTATTAACATTATATAGTTATACGTTCAATAACATCAGCGTATTTACCGGACCATAGCAAGGCAAGCAATACTCTATTCATATCTCAGTTCCTTTCTTTGCTCAGAGCGTGCTGAGTTGTCCCATTCTGCGGTCTGTTAATAAAGTTTTCAATCAGACAAGTGTATAGAACGAAGGGCTTTTATTATAACATTCGTTGCAGACAGTAAAATCATTATGTCTCGTTTAGTACTCCTGAGGAGCGATGGTAGTCCACTCCGGCGGAGAGTTAAAGCTAACGTTATTAGCCGTGTTGTGATGAGCTGACATTCAGGACGTAAAAAACTAATACGCGCTTGCCGATTGGTGGTAACACACTGCATGACGCTACAACGTGTGACGCGTCTCTCTTCTGACCAATCAGTGGTCTGCAATGTTTCACGTGACTTTTCTGGTACCCAATAGGGTCGCTTGGAACCTCGATAGAGGAGTAGGGTATATCTGCAGAGCCGCAAGCCCAACGAGAGGAGGGTAATTTATTATTATTATTATAAAAAACAGCGGTGACGCGGTATTCAGCCTACTCTGCGGTGGCCGTGATGTAACAGCGATACCGCGGTAATGCGGTAATCGCGGCAGCTCTACATACATACACTGTAGTGTTAGGTGACCCTATTAACTGTTACACCGCTGAACGGCATGCTGGGTACAGCTCGCTAGCTAGCCAGGTAGCACAACAGTCAACAGCTGGGAGAACAGAAAAGAAAGATGAAGAAAGAGAGACAGGATATGTTACATTTACATTTAGTCATTTATTTAGCTGACGCTTTTATCCAAGATGTTACATGGTAGCAACGTTTTGTGTGTTTTGCCCATCCCTGCTCAGAATCAGATGATAGTTAAATACATCTGGAGGGGTCTTTAAACTCTACACAGCATCTCTGGGCATCTACAGTATATATCTGTTTTAACCCCGCCTCTATCCTTCTCTCCTGCCAATCACCAGGACGGAGGCAAGCAGAGTGGAACGCTATTGGCTGATGATGACGACGATGATCCCAGCGAACCAAAAAAAAATAAGAAGAAAAGGAAAAAAAATGTGATCAGAAAAGCTGCATGGGAGGATGAGGATGATGCACAAGAGGAAGAGTAAGAAAGGCTTTGTGTGTGAATGTGAATATTGTATGTTTGATGTGTGTAATAAGCATTACATTTCTCAGCAGTGAGAGAGAATATTCGTTTTTCCTGAGAGGAAGAGCAGTTGACACTTTACATTATTGTAAATTACTCTCTCTCTCCCACTCTCTCTTTCCCACTCTCCCATCTCCAGAGTGGACATGAGTCGACGTTTCCGTAAAGACCTGACCAAAGGAACGGCGGAGTCAACCATGACTAAACGCAAACTACAGCAGAGGATGAAGGAGCAGTGAGTAGATACAGAAACACACACACCACACACACACACACACACACTAGGGCTGAGCCAGAACGTTCGGACGTTCGTTTGTTATGTTGCCGTTCGAATCTTAATTACCGTAATGGGTTCGAACCTCCGCTTTTTTATTTGTTTTAAATTTTTAAATGTCTGTTTAATTTTTTTAAATGTATTTTACATGAAAATTGTATATCAGAATGTGATATATATCAGAATATCACACTACTGTGTTGTGTTTACAATCATTTGAAAGTCACGCGCGAACACAGGACAACAACAGTTTAGTCGGGATGAGGAGGTGTCACCTTATCAGGAAATGAATCAATCACCCGTCTTATTTCATAATGCAACGTTTCCGAATGGAAAACATTACACAGGTATGTTATGCACGTTAATTAACACTTTGTGCACCAACAACGAGTATACTCGTTATTGGCTGCCATGCGTTGAGCGCCAGGAACGAGTAATCTCGTTTTTGGGATCAATATTTCATTTTTTCGCCATGGCATTCATAATTCATCCAGCCTCCCTCCCGGATGCAGCCGGACTCTGGTCTGATATTGCAACGCCTCAATACCGCCCCCGGTGGATTTCGGGCGAGTTACACTCCAAGCCAAACCGGAAGTGGCGCTCGGTGCATCTGGGAGAATCCTCCGGCAGTAATATCTTGTAGTGTGGGTCTAGATACACACTCGAGTACATTGGGATCGCTTTCGAAACGCAATAATCAATATGATTTCGGCGTTTATTGCGTCATACAAACGGGAAATTGATCTAGCAGATCGACATCAAATAATTGGAATATTTTTCCTCCAGTCTCATCGGTGAACGGTAAGAGGAATCTAACGTTATTTTCAGCTCGATTGTCCATTTCTTTGTTTGCAATCAGTCTGATCAACGTATCATATGTGTCGGGCCTATAACTCGCGTTTTAGGAATTACTGCAGAAAACTCTAAAAACATACTTATATTCACGACGGTATTAACACGTCAATGTATGAATGAAAAAATATAACGTTCCCACATCCGGAACGATAGATACCTGATGTTGAATGGGCCATAGTAATGTTGATATAGCTATAATATTTAAAAAGTTATAGCCCTGCAAAGAAGGTAAACATCTCCATAAGCTTACAGCGCTGGCAGACGGGGCCCAAAGATGGGTTCAATGGCTGGCGGCCAATGTGTTAAGCTATGCAGAGCGCAGCCCTTTAGCTTGCTAACGTTAAGATAGCAGGAGCCGTCGGCCAACAAAGATGTTGTTTCAACAAATGTATTCACTGAGGGCGGCTAGGTGGTGTAGTGGGCAAGGCGCTCGCCATCAACGCTGGAGACGCTGGGTTCGAATCCAGCTCTCGGCGTTGCTATCAGCTCGGCTGGTCGTTCATACTAACACAATTGGAAGTGTTAGGGGTGGGAAAGCTGATGGGTGGGTCCTGGGCGTTGTGGACAGCGACCCCTACAGTTCGGTCGGGGCGCCTGCTCAGCGAGGGAAGGATCTGGAGGGAGGTAGTGTGACCTTCCACACGTTACACTCTCCCGGTGAGAATCTGCGCTGCCAGGCTGGCTGCCGGCTGGCTGCACATGCGTCGGAGGAAAGCATGTGACAGTCTCCGGCCTCCCGGACCAACAGTAGGGGGGAGTGCGCAACAACCAGGAAGGGGGTTGGGAATTGGCATAACGACTAAACAGTGGCATGGGAGAAATATCGGAAAAAGGAGGGGGGGGGGGGGGGGGGGGGGAGATAATAAAAAAAAAATAAATAAAAAATGTATTCACAAAATGGATTACCATCCAAATGATATTGAAGCCTCCTGTGACTAGTAACTAACCGCAGCAATATGTGCATATGCGCTACGTTATGCGTAAATGTGCGCTATGTGCCTAAAGTCAAGACTCGACAGTACTGAACCAGAATAATTATTTAGGAGCACATTTTTAGCATGATTTAAAAACTAATGTTCGAACGTCCGTTCGAAAAACCCTGGCGAAGTTCGAAGCCCAAAAACAGGCTTCGGGGACAGCTCTAACACACACACACACACACACACACACACACAAACTACAGCAGAGGATGAAGGAGCAGTAAGTAGATACACACACACAAACTAAAACAAATTTGTGAATTTGTATCTTTCTTTCTCTCCCTCTTTCTTTCTCTCCCACCTCTCAGGTTTCAGAAGTCTATGGGTGGAAATCCATCCTGGGCGGAGACCAAAGTCAAGAAAAAGAGCAAGAAGAAAGGTAGAAAAAAGGCCACATTTGTCTGTGGAGTAAAGAGTTGTCGTTTTAGAGTTGAGTTCATATGACGAATGATCTGTCTGTCTCTGTTTGTCAGCTAAGGATGACGACGATGATGATGACGAAGAGGAGGAGGATGACGACCTGCTGAGGAAGACGGGAAACTTTGTAGCTTCCTCTGACAGTCTGCCTGCTGCAATCCTACGGGTTTGTAGACCCGTCTGTTTTACATAGAGGCTAAAGCAATGCTGCCTCGTCTGTTTCACATGGAGGCTAGAGCAGGGCTGTCTCTGTCATCATGTCTGTTTCACATGGAGGCTAGAGCAGGGCTGTCTCTGTCATCATGTCTGTTTCACATGGAGGCTAGAGCAGGGCTGTCTCTGTCATCATGTCTGTTTCACATGGAGGCTAGAGCAGGGCTGTCTCTCATGTCTGTTTCACATGGAGGCTACGCTAACCTAATAAAAAAAAATTAGGCGCACACAAAGAAATTTAGGAGCACAGTGAAACATTTTCAAGTAACCGAGTTTATAAACAAACAATTTATTACATGCATATGATATTATACTGTGTGTGTGAGTGTGCATACTAAGGGACAAACATCTGTGCAATAGCACATACCACCAAAATCACACATTGGGCCATGCCTACTAGACTCAAAGGATATAGGTTGTCCAGCTGCTTTTGTATGTTGTAGTGTTGTCACGATACCAACATTTTGACTTTGTTACCGATAGGAAAGGTAATGGAATATATTATTAGATGACAGACATGGAAAGTTCTTTATACAATTCTTTAATTCATTATAATTTAAATTAATATTTTGACGCTGTTGAAACGTAAATAATAGAATTATTCTGTTACAGCTGCTGAGCTATATACTATAGCTAATGTCCATCAATATCTTCCTTTTGAATGAAGAATCAAGAGAGAGAGAGGATGCAAAGCTTTTCCTTACACATAGAAACAGCGTGACGACAGAGAGGAGAGAGAGAGGGAGAGGGAGAGAGAGAGATTTTTACCGCAACAAGGATGTAAAGCATTTTAGACCATTGGCCCTGTTGCTCGTTAGGGATGCCCCCCGGACCCCGGTTTTAAACGGGAACCGGTACTATATTAGAAAATACCCGAGTATTTATAAGCTCTGACGTCCTCGGTACTGCTATCGATACTCTAGAGAAATTATTATTATTATTATTATTATTATTATTTAAAAGTTGCGAACGATCCTCTCTGTCTCTGCACGAGAAGCGAGCCGCAGCCAGCGAGTCAATTATTACACACACTCCTCGCGAGTCGCTCGCTAGTGCTACACATAGACATCCGGGTACTACATACGGGTACTCCTTAATGAAAGTCCCCGACGCCCCGTGCTATAGCGCTCTGCACACAGACAGCAGCTCTGCATGCACTGAGTCGTGATCATGGCGGATAGAGCGAAGCGTTCTAAAGTATGGATATACTTTACAAGGGTCAATGCCGACAATGCACGTTGCCACAAGTGCAACAAAACATTTGCCAGTAAGGGTGGCAATACGAGCAAATCAATTTATCAAAACATCTGTTGGCAAAACATGATATTAGTGTGCAGAAATGCGCGTATTCGACTGCCTTGCGCGCAGTGTTCCATCTGCATCCACTGCAGCCGTAACCGTAAGCCAAGATACGGAGTTGCCTAGGCTAATAACGAATTATTACAAATAGGCTAATAAACAAAACAATTGTTTAGCTACAAATACTACAATCTAAACTTTTTATAGATCGTCAAGCTGAGGCGTCAGCCACTATGTCCCAGGCCAGTGAGCCCAGGGCCACCACACATCCTCCCTCCACCTCCCTCCACCACCCAAAGTCCTTTCTCCCTAGCAGCTAGAGGAAGGATGACAGAGGATAGGGTGAACCAGTGTCACAGTTCTGTTAGCCTTTTGCATTTGTTGTTTATTATAAAAAGTCTATAATTCAGAGTCAGACACATTTAAAACATTGTTGCTGCTGTTGCTGAAGAAATTATATTAATTTATTATATTTATTTATAAAGTTATATAAAAGAACATTGCTGCTGCTGTTGCTGAAGAAATTATATTTATTTATAATACTTATTTATAAAGTTGTATTTATAAATAATAAAGCAATGTTGATTCTGTTCTTAATTAATTGTCTTTTTTTCTTGCAAAAAAAGAACCAAAAAGAACCGATAAGAGTATCGATAAAGTACCGAACCGTTAAGCAGTATCGATAAGAGTAGTAGTATCGATAAAATCCTAACGATACCCATCCCTATTGCTCGTGGAGTTTTCCTTACACATAGAAACAGCGTGACTCGTGAGATAAGTTGTCACAGAGCTGTTAAATGCAGGGCTGAATAGCTAGATGTCATGTCATAAAATAGAAGGTCTGCGCAGCTCTGTGTATATTATGAAATGACAATTGCGTGTTGACACGCCCACTACGCAAAACCATTACTCGCACACTGTGCTCTTAACACTTTGGGTGCCGCGTTGTTTCCGGGGCCCATCTATTCAGTGCCACGCTGTAAACGATAGGAGTCCTTCACCTTGTTTGTAGAGCTATAACTATATTCTATATTATAGCTATGGATACAATACTATGGTCATTTGACACTGAGTTTCTTCTGGTCAAGATGCAAAAAAGAAAGAATTGTTCCATCCATACGTTCCCGTTTTATACCGTGGTGAATATAAGTATGGTTTTAGAGCGGTCTAGGGTAATTCATGGGAGGCCGGTAATAGCATGCAACGTGTATTATACTAAATGCATTGGCATTTCGTCCCTACACACGCTACAATAAAAAAAATCAAATTCATATGATAGGTATTACGTTTTTTGATGCTCTGAGCGCCACCAACGGCATACGTTGTGGAGTAACGTTACAGTAACACTTTCAGATCGCAATGAAGGCATGCTCGGATCAAACGCAAGATTGATATCGTATAGCCCTTACCTTGACTAGGATGTGCCCCAAAAAGAATATTCCAATTATCTGATCGCCATTCCAAGTAATTATGTCCATCGTGTCACCAACATAATCCATCACAAAACACGGATCGGGAGTACTTGATTCTTCTCAATCCGATCGGGACAACCGCTCCACTTGCCCGACAAAGAAAAGTCCGCCCGGACCCATATAATCGATGCGCAGCCCAAGACACAATGTTTCAAAGGGTGCTCGATACTGCCGTCTTGTAGGATGCGGCCGGTACTGCACCTTCGGAGTCCCAGTATGTAGGGGTGGACGGTATAAACGGTATACGGTATAAACGGTATTAATTTGCTCTACGGTATGGATTTTGACTATACCGTGTAACCGGTAGAGCAGCTCTAAAATAGCAATGACATCATGTAACCACAGCGCGACTATTTCAATCGTATTTGCCCCTAAAAATAGATAGAATTAGTCATAGATAATAGATATGTGCAAACTGGAAAAAGTTATTTAGGAGGCTTCGCGCAGTGGGCGTGTCAACACGCAATTGTCATTTCATAATAAACACATATCACCGCGGCGCACAGCAAGTTTCAATTTCAGTTCCTGGCATTTTTAACCAGTGGAGAAAGGTAAGAGATGTCCCTATCGTTTTTCTTATATGAATTATTCTACGTTAATAAAACATACCTGGTGATCAACTACAGTTTGCTGTAAACATTATGATATGCGTGTAGTGTTATGATAACGACGGCTGCAGCGGGAGCCGGGAGGACGGCGGCAGCAGTGGATTTGCGAATAGCATGCAGCTGCAGAGCCGCAGAGCCAGCGGCGCTTTCAGGTCAGGTCCGCTCAACAGCGCCCCCCCCACCCAACGGCTGAAAGCTGTGACCAGACCTGAAAGCGCTGCTGGCTCTGCGGCTCTGCAGCTACATATGCTTCTAGCAAAATCCAGCATCCAGCCCGGCTGTTTGCAATGGGAGCAGCACGGACTCTGGACTTATTTTATTTGGAATATAATGACTTTATACGCAAAAGTAGCCTAGTTTTAAGTTAAAATATTATAAATCTACATGCCTTGAGGATGTCATTCTTTATATAGCCTGCCTATCAGGCAAAAAAAATTATTCGAACGGAAACACTGATACCGTGATATATACCGTTACCGTCTATGCTTCAAATTATACCGTGATATACATTTTAGACCATACCGTCCACCCCAACCAGTATGTCTTTTATAGGAAACATACATTGAATAGGCCATTAAAATCGAAAAAAAAAAATCGGCCCAGAAACGTGTTAACACATGAATGGCACTGAATGTGTTAAATAATTTTTCCGGTTCACACAAATCTATTTTTAGGGGCAAATGCTAGTGAAATGTCTGCCTCAGTCATCATGTCTGTTTCATTTGGAGGTTAGAGCAGGGCTTCCTCTGTCATCATGTCTGTTTCATTTGGAGGCTAGAGCAGGGCTTCCTCTGTCATCATGTCTGTTTCATTTGGAGGCTAGAGCAGGGCTGCCTCAGTCATCATGTCTGTTTCATTTGGAGGCTAGAGCAGGGCTTCCTCTGTCATCATGTCTGTTTCATTTGGAGGTCAGAGCAGGGCTTCCTCTGTCATCATGTCTGTTTCATTTGGAGGTTAGAGCAGGGCTGCCTCTGTCATCATGTCCGTTTCATTTGGAGGTTAGAGCAGGGCTTCCTCTGTCATCATGTCTGTTTCATTTGGAGGTTAGAGCAGGGCTTCCTCAGTCATCATGTCTGTTTTACATGGAGGCTAGAGCACGGCTTCCTCTGTCATCATGTGTGTTTCATTTGGAGGCTAGAGCAGGGCTGCCTCAGTCATCATGTCTGTTTCATTTGGAGGTTAGAGCAGGGCTGCCTCAGTCATCATGTCTGTTTCATTTGGAGGCTAGAGCAGGGCTTCCTCAGTCATCATGTCTGTTTCATTTGGAGGTTAGAGCAGGGCTGCCTCTGTCATCATGTCTGTTTTATATGGAGGCTAGAGCAGGGCTGCCTCTGTCATCATGTCTGTCTGGGTGTACATGTGTGCGTGTGTGTGTGTGTGTCTCCATCTGTCTGTGTATGTGTGTGTAGTGTGTGTGTGTCTCCATCTGTCTGTGAGTACATACGTGTGTGTATTCATCTTTGTGTATCTCCCTCAGATGAAGAGGTGTCTCCATGCCAACAATGCCCGCCCCTCAGAAGACCGACTCACCACAGTCCAGTTCCACCCGTCGGCACAGGTCGTCATGACAGCAGGCCTCGACCAATCAATCTCTCTCTTCCAGGTACATTGAGGTTTCACTGTACCAGTGTGTTCGGAGCATAGACTGTTGACTGACGGCCACGAGGCAGTTTGACAGCTTGACTTGGAATGATTGGGGTTGGGTACCGTTCACATTTGAACCGATACCGGTTCCTGGAATTTGGTATCGGTATCCAATGGTTTTTAACTCTGTAATAACAAAAGAAAATTATTTCAGTTGTAAAAAGTTTCAACATTGTTATTTTTAAAAACAAAATAAATTGCATAATTATGTATTATGTTTTGAAATGTTTAAATATCAACATCATCTGGCCATCCTCGGTAAATATTATCAAACTCCTCTGACCTCGTCTGGTCTTTCCAAAGACCCAAGAGACGGGACTGTAATATATATATTTATTTCTGGAAAAGGCTCCCTCTTGTCTAGTATACTACACTTTTTTTTTTCTTCTTTTTTTTTGATCTTTTTCCCCCTCCTCTTTCCTCCGATTTTCTCCCATCCCAATGTTAGTCGTTATGCCAATTCCCAATCCCCTTTCCTGGTCGCTGCGCACTTACCCCCCACAGTCGGTCTGGGAGAGTGGAGGCTATCACATGCTTCCTCCGACACACGTCTAGCCAATCAACCACTTCTTTTCACCTGGCAGCGCGGACTCTCACTGAGAGGGTGTAACGTGTGGAAGGATCACACTACCCCCCTTAGATCCTAGCCACGCTGAGCAGGCGCCCCGACCGAACTGTAGGAGTCGCTGTTTACAACAACCCGGACCCACCCCGCCAGCTTTCCCACCCTCTAATACTGCCAATTGTATTAGGCGGCGGTTACACCTTTCGTATCATCTTCGTATTGTTTTCATATGCGTATCGCCGCGACGTCGTGCGCCTCGAGTCACACTTTCGTTTTTTTTTCTCGTTTTTGTCACCCGAGCACACTGATGTAGTACACTGCCAAAGCAGTAGGTGGCAGTAGGTGACAAACATGAAGGCAATTTCAACCAATCAGAACGAATGTGCCAATACACTTCCTGGAAGCTCCAGCAAAGAAAATGTCAATAAGGCAGGCGCCTATGCCGCGCCACCATCTTGCCTATTTACTCAATGCAGCAATTATTTTTCAGCAAAGCCTAATAAAAGTGCAATAAACAAAACAGATACATTCACTGTGTGTTCTGCCTGTCATTTGTTGATGAAACAAAACTAACATCAACACAAGTGACCACCAAGAGCGGATAGTTTAGTCTAAAAAACGATCGGTAGCATTGTTAGCTGCATGCTAACGTCAATGGAGTATGCCATTATAACAATATAGCATTGTGGCTAGAAGCTAACGTTAGCTCACGCTACTTAGCCAGCACCAAAACTGATGATATCGCGAGCTATCAGTAGTTAGATAACATTAGAGACAACGCTGTGTGTATTAAACAAAGGTGAATAGATGACTGGGCCATTTTGTTTAATGCTTGTTAAGTTGAAAGAGGAGCTCTGAGTTAACAGGGTCTGAATCCTGATAGCTCACGTTAGCCAGCTGCTCATGCAATCGGTAATGCTAGCAGAATGAATGGATGTAAACTTTATTTAACATATTGCATATGGGTACAATACAATACGGCTCAATACAAACAATTGTTAAGGGAATGCAGACTGTTGTAGCTTGGACTGGGGTCCTTCTAACAATAACTTGACAACACATGGTAGCTGAAGCTATTTGGGACACGGAGCTATGTCCCAAACACACACACTGTTGTCACCGGAAGGGCACGCAGATGGTATCTACTGCGCATGGGCGTTTTCGCAACAACGGCTAGCGTGCTGACTACACGCTGTTGTCGATTCGTTTTTTTTGCGTATCTCCAAACGCAAACACAATTTTGCGTTTCAGCCGTATCCACAAAAAAACACCAAAAAACGCATTTCTGTGTAATAGGGACATCAAACGTCGTCAAAAACGTATAAAAAAACGCCAGGAATACACTAGTCTAACCATGGCCTTAGTGTGAACGGCCAGCCAAGCTGGTGACAACGCCGGAGCTGTGAGCTGGATTCGAACAGGCGAATCCAGCGTCTCCGGCGTTTGGTGACGAACGCAATCTCCGCTACGCCACCTGACCGCCCAGTATACTACACTCTTGTACTTTATACTAAACATGTAAAGGTACTGAATAGTCGAATAGTTCCCAGTGACTATTGAATAGTAATTTTGTGAGTTTTCGCCCATCCCTAGTATGATATTGGATACAATGTCGTTCTATTGGATTCTATTATATGTTATTACTATTGTATTATGCACATCGTTGCGGGCAAGACCACCCGCATTTCATTGTATACTCGTATGCCGTGACAAATAAAACTCTTGACTTGAGGCATGTATACACCTTTACTGTTGGGGTTTTCAAGACTGAATTCTGTTTCCAAGATAATACTCCCCATAATATTCCATTTATACAGGCATATTGGTAATCAGGAATTCAAATTAGTATAAAGTCCTTATTCATTCATTCATTCATTCATTCATATCGTATAGGACAGTGGTTCCCAAAGTCAGGGTCGCGACCCAAAGGTGGGCCGCGAGCAGCCACGGGTGGGCTGCGAGATGATTTCCAAAAAAAAATAAAAAAAATAAATCACTTTTGTTTTTCTTTTTTTCTTTGTTTTTTGTCAGGCCACTGAACGTAGAAGCAGGCCAGGACAGTGTTTCTAGTTGTATTCTAAAATTCTATTCTATTGTATTCTAAAATGTGACTATAAATAAACAAAAACGAAAAATCTACTTATTTCAACGAACATTTCAAACTAAATAACAGATTATGCACATAAAACGCTGAAAACAACCGAAGCAACAATAGTATTTTAATGAGGCTATTATTATTATCATTATTATTTTGCAACAAGTTAGCCCTCTCATAAATAGCACATATAAATGAATAACTAACTTGAACTAACTTAATAGGATTGAAGTGATATTTGGCTTAAAAAATCGGTCGCCTGGCAAAAAAAAAGAAAAAAAAAGCCTGACGATGTGCATTGGGCCGCGGCTCTCTGATGCCTTATTTTCTGGGTCCTGGCCTGAAAAGTTTGGGAACCCCTGGTCTAGGATATCAGCTAGTATGTGAAATATTTGTGTGCATGTAAACACACGCATAGCCCATCCCTGTTGCTTAAAACTCTTTCTCTCATGCTCTCTCCCTCTCTCTCTCCCTCCCTCCCTCTCTGTCTCTGTCTCTCTCTCTCTCTCACTCTCTCCCCAGGTGGATGGTAAGACCAACCCTAAGATCCAGAGCATCCACTTGGAGCGATTCCCGATTCACAAAGCCCAGTTCAGTGTGGATGGAGAGATGGTGGTGGCCACCAGTCTGAAGAACAAGATGTTCTACCTCTATGACATGATGGAGGGGAAGGTGATGTCTGTCCCCACAGTCAGAGGTGAGGGGGGGGGGGGGGGGGGTCTGTCCTCACAGTCAGAGGTGAGGGGGGGGGGGGTGGTGGTGTCTGTCCTCACAGTCAGAGGTGGGGGGGGGGGGGGGTGGTGTCTGTCCTCACAGTCAGAGGGGGGGGGGGGGTGTCTGTCCTCACAGTCAGAGGGGGGGGGGGGTGTCTGTCCTCAGTCAGAGGTGAGGGGGGGGGGTGGTGGTGTCTGTCCTCACAGTCAGAGGTGGGGGGGGTGGTGTCTGTCCTCACAGTCAGAGGGGGGGGGGGGTGTCTGTCCTCAGTCAGAGGTGAGGGGGGGGGTGGGGTCTGTCCTCACAGTCAGAGGTGAGGGGGGGGTGGTGGTGTCTGTCCTCACAGTCAGAGGTGGGGGGGGGTGGTGTCTGTCCTCACAGTCAGAGGGGGGGGGGGGGGGTGGGGTCTGTCCTCACAGTCAGAGGTGAGGGGGGGGGTGGTGGTGTCTGTCCTCACAGTCAGAGGTGGGGGGGGTGGTGTCTGTCCTCACAGTCAGAGGGGGGGGGGTGGTGTCTGTCCTCACAGTCAGAGGGGGGGGGGGGTGTCTGTCCTCAGTCAGAGGTGAGGGGGGGGGGTGGTGTCTGTCCTCACAGTCAGAGGGGGGGGGGGGTGTCTGTCCTCAGTCAGAGGTGAGGGGGGGGGTGGTGGTGTCTGTCCTCACAGTCAGAGGGGGGGGGGGGGTGTCTGTCCTCAGTCAGAGGTGAGGGGGGGGTGGTGTAGGGGTGGGCGATATATCGAGTATACTCGATGTATCGCGGATTGTTCTACCCGAGATGTAGTACTGTACTATATCGCGAACATCGAGTATTAGTTTATATGGCGGCGCCCGCGGCCGAGAGACACTCAAGTTCAAGTTCTTTAATAGTTGTCATACAGAAGTACAGAATACTTTCATACAAAATGCTTCTTACTGTTACGCTCCAGAGACTGTGCTAGACAAGATAGTATCAAATAACATAATAACATAATATAGCATGAATTTAGAAGAAGAAAATGAGGTCACAGTTGTTCGGTATAGACATATGTACAATGTTCTGAGTTACCATATAATATACAATACACAATACTATGCAGTGTACTAATGTACAGTACTATCTAGTGCAAAGCAGAATGGGATGAGGTACAATTTTAGGTACAATTTACAGTAAGGTGGTGTCTCGCAGTGCTTTCCTCAAGAAGCGCTGCAGAGTGCAGACTCCTGCTTTCCTCTCTCTCACACACCCGCGGCCCTCCCACTCTACGTCACACACACACACAGAGACAGAGAGGCGGTGCCAAGTCAGCGGCTCAGCGCACATGTTGTTTGGAGGAGACGGGGAATGAGGAAAGTCGAGAGCGTGAAAGAAGAGTTTAGCGAGTTATTTATTTTATTTATTCCGAAACGGCAATGGAAGATGGAGGTGCCACTGCCGGGGCGGATGAACTGGTTCCAAAAAAGAACAGTACTGGATCCGTCGTCTGGCGGTGGTTTGGTTACCGCAAGGAAGATGTTGAACAAACAACCCGTTGCCACAAAAGGTAGCAGTACCACCAATTTGTTCCACCATTTAAAAATACACCCACTACAAAATGAAGAGTGCGTGAAACTCTGCATGTCCACATCTCCTGGCCCCACACTAAAGTCAAAGCAACCAGCCCAGATGCAAATTACTCTGGCTTCTTCATTTTCAAAAGCGATCCCGTATGACAAAAAAAGTAAACAATGGAGAGAAATCCATATCCAATCAAAAGGGCAACGGCGCCCTCTGCTGCCACATCACAGAGAGAGCAGGTTGAAACAGAGTTGTCTGCCTACTTGCAGTCTGTCGATGCTGACAGTGAATCAGATCCCCTACAGTGGTGGAAGATTTACCCCTTTTGCAAAATAAAATGTTCTAATAGAAACCACTAATGACTACAGTACAGTATAAATAAAGAATGGTTTAATGCAGACATATGTTGCAGGGACTACTAGAATCATCATGTTGGCGTGACTATTTTTTTAGAGTGCTTTAGAGGAAATGTAAAAATATCGCGATATATATCGCGATATAGCCAAAATATATCGCCCAGCCCTAGGGTGGTGGTGTCTGTCCTCACAGTCAGAGGTGAGGGGGGGGGGGGGGGGGGGGGCGGTGGTGTTGTCTGTCCTCAGTCAGAGGTGAGGGGGGGGGGGGGGGGGGGGTTGTCTGTCCTCAGTCAGAGGTGAGGGGGGGGGGGGGGGGGCGGTGGTGTTGTCTGTCCTCAGTCAGAGGTGAGGGGGGGGGGGGGGGCGGTGGTGGTGTCTGTCCTCACAGTCAGAGGTGAGGGGGGGGGGGCGGTGGTGTTGTCTGTCCTCAGTCAGAGGTGAGGGGGGGGGGGGGGGTGTTGTCTGTCCTCAGTCAGAGGTGAGGGGGGGGGGGGTGTCTGTCCTCAGTCTGAGGGGGGGGGGGGGGTGTCTGTCCTCAGTCAGAGGTGAGGGGGGGGGGTGTCTGTCCTCAGTCAGAGGTGAGGGGGGGGGGTGTCTGTCCTCAGTCAGAGGTGAGGGGGGGGGGTGTCTGTCCTCAGTCAGAGGTGAGGGGGGGGGGTGTCTGTCCTCAGTCAGAGGTGAGGGGGGGGGGTGTCTGTCCTCAGTCAGAGGTGAGGGGGGGGGGGGGGTCTGTCCTCAGTCAGAGGTGGGGGGGGGGGGGGTCTGTCCTCAGTGAGGGGGGGGGGGGTGTCTGTCCTCAGTCAGAGGTGAGGGGGGGGGGGGGGGGGTGGTGTTGTCTGTCCTCAGTCAGAGGTGAGGGGGGGGGGGGGGGCGGTGGTGTTGTCTGTCCTCAGTCAGAGGTGGGGGGGGGGGGGGGGTGTCTGTCCTCAGTCTGAGGGGGGGGGGGGGGGGGGGCGGTGGTGTTGTCTGTCCTCAGTCAGAGGTGGGGGGGGGGGGGGGGTGTCTGTCCTCAGTCAGAGGTGAGGGTGGGGGGTCTGTCCTCAGTCAGAGGTGAGGGGGGGGGGTGGTGTCTGTCCTCAGTCAGAGGTGAGGGGGGGGGGTGGTGTCTGTCCTCAGTCAGAGGTGAGGGGGGGGGGTCTGTCCTCAGTCAGAGGTGAGGGGGGGGGGGGGGTGGTGTCTGTCCTCAGTCAGAGGTGAGGGGGGGGGGGGGTGTCTGTCCTCAGTCAGAGGTGAGGGGGGGGGGGTGTCTGTCCTCAGTCAGAGGTGAGGGGGGGGGGTGTCTGTCCTCAGTCAGAGGTGAGGGGGGGGGGTGGTGTCTGTCCTCAGTCAGAGGTGAGGGGGGGGGGGTGGGTGTCTGTCCTCAGTCAGAGGTGAGGGGGGGGGGTGTCTGTCCTCAGTCAGAGGTGAGGGGGGGGTGGTGTCTGTCCTCAGTCAGAGGTGAGGGGGGGGGGGGGTCTGTCCTCAGTCAGAGGTGAGGGGGGGGGGGGTGTCTGTCCTCAGTCAGAGGTGAGGGGGGGGGGGGTGTCTGTCCTCAGTCAGAGGTGAGGGGGGGGGGGGGGGTGGTGTCTGTCCTCAGTCAGAGGTGAGGGGGGGGGGGTGGTGTCTGTCCTCAGTCAGAGGTGAGGGGGGGGGGGGGTGGTGTCTGTCCTCAGTCAGAGGTGAGGGGGGGGGGGGGGTGGTGTCTGTCCTCAGTCAGAGGTGAGGGGGGGGGGGGGGGCGGTGGTGGTGTCTGTCCTCACAGTCAGAGGTGAGGGGGGGGGGCGGTGGTGTTGTCTGTCCTCAGTCAGAGGTGAGGGGGGGGGGGGGGGGGGTGTTGTCTGTCCTCAGTCAGAGGTGAGGGGGGGGGGGGGTGTCTGTCCTCAGTCTGAGGGGGGGGGGGGGGTGTCTGTCCTCAGTCAGAGGTGAGGGGGGGGGGTGTCTGTCCTCAGTCAGAGGTGAGGGGGGGGGGGTGTCTGTCCTCAGTCAGAGGTGAGGGGGGGGGGTGTCTGTCCTCAGTCAGAGGTGAGGGGGGGGGGTGTCTGTCCTCAGTCAGAGGTGAGGGGGGGGGGTGTCTGTCCTCAGTCAGAGGTGAGGGGGGGGGGGGGGTCTGTCCTCAGTCAGAGGTGGGGGGGGGGGGGGTCTGTCCTCAGTGAGGGGGGGGGGGTGTCTGTCCTCAGTCAGAGGTGAGGGGGGGGGGGGGGGGTGGTGTTGTCTGTCCTCAGTCAGAGGTGAGGGGGGGGGGGGGGGCGGGTGGTGTTGTCTGTCCTCAGTCAGAGGTGGGGGGGGGGGGGGGGGGTGTCTGTCCTCAGTCAGAGGTGAGGGGGGGGGGGGGGGCGGTGGTGTTGTCTGTCCTCAGTCAGAGGTGGGGGGGGGGGGGGGGGTGTCTGTCCTCAGTCAGAGGTGAGGGGGGGGGGTCTGTCCTCAGTCAGAGGTGAGGGGGGGGGGGTGGTGTCTGTCCTCAGTCAGAGGTGAGGGGGGGGGGTGGTGTCTGTCCTCAGTCAGAGGTGAGGGGGGGGGGTCTGTCCTCAGTCAGAGGTGAGGGGGGGGGGGGGGGTGGTGTCTGTCCTCAGTCAGAGGTGAGGGGGGGGGGGGGTGTCTGTCCTCAGTCAGAGGTGAGGGGGGGGGGGGTGTCTGTCCTCAGTCAGAGGTGAGGGGGGGGGGGTGTCTGTCCTCAGTCAGAGGTGAGGGGGGGGGGTGGTGTCTGTCCTCAGTCAGAGGTGAGGGGGGGGGGGGTGTCTGTCCTCAGTCAGAGGTGAGGGGGGGGGGTGTCTGTCCTCAGTCAGAGGTGAGGGGGGGGTGGTGTCTGTCCTCAGTCAGAGGTGAGGGGGGGGGGGGTCTGTCCTCAGTCAGAGGTGAGGGGGGGGGGGGGTGTCTGTCCTCAGTCAGAGGTGAGGGGGGGGGGGGTGTCTGTCCTCAGTCAGAGGTGAGGGGGGGGGGGGGGTGGTGTCTGTCCTCAGTCAGAGGTGAGGGGGGGGGGGTGGTGTCTGTCCTCAGTCAGAGGTGAGGGGGGGGGGGGGTGTCTGTCCTCAGTCAGAGGTGAGGGGGGGGGGTGTCTGTCCTCAGTCAGAGGTGAGGGGGGGGGTGTGTCTGTCCTCAGTCAGAGGTGAGGGGGGGGGGTGTCTGTCCTCAGTCAGAGGTGAGGGGGGGGGGTGTCTGTCCTCAGTCAGAGGTGAGGGGGGGGGGGGGGGTGGTGTCTGTCCTCAGTCAGAGGTGAGGGGGGGGGGGGGTGTCTGTCCTCAGTCAGAGGTGAGGGGGGGGGGGGTGGTGTCTGTCCTCAGTCAGAGGTGAGGGGGGGGGGGGGGGGGTGGTGTCTGTCCTCAGTCAGAGGTGAGGGGGGGGGGGGGTGTCTGTCCTCAGTCAGAGGTGAGGGGGGGGGGGGTGTCTGTCCTCAGTCAGAGGTGAGGGGGGGGGGGGGTCTGTCCTCAGTCAGAGGTGAGGGGGGGGGGGGGTGTCTGTCCTCAGTCAGAGGTGAGGGGGGGGGGGGGTGGTGTCTGTCCTCAGTCAGAGGTGAGGGGGGGGGGGGTGGTGTCTGTCCTCAGTCAGAGGTGAGGGGGGGGGGGGTGGTGTCTGTCCTCAGTCAGAGGTGAGGGGGGGGGGGGGGGTGGTGTCTGTCCTCAGTCAGAGGTGAGGGGGGGGGGGGGGTGTCTGTCCTCAGTCAGAGGTGAGGGGGGGGTGGTGTCTGTCCTCAGTCAGAGGTGAGGGGGGGGGGGTGGTGTCTGTCCTCAGTCAGAGGTGAGGGGGGGGGGTGGTGTCTGTCCTCAGTCAGAGGTGAGGGGGGGGGGGGGTGGTGTCTGTCCTCAGTCAGAGGTGAGGGGGGGGGTGGGGGGTGTCTGTCCTCAGTCAGAGGTGAGGGGGGGGGGTGGTGTCTGTCCTCAGTCAGAGGTGAGGGGGGGGGGGGGTGTCTGCATGCTGCTAAGCTAACAAATGCCACCACTCCTAGTCTGTGACAAATGGGCCCTTTTCTTGGCAGCCATTTTGACACACATCTCGGTGTGAACACAGGTGTAATCACAGCTGTAATTGATAACATTATTTCTGGGCCCGGTTCCATTCAGCGTTCCAGTGAGTCGGCACAATAGAACGGCCCGGCACACCTACCATTGATTGATTGATTGAAAACTTTGCAGAATGGGTACAGTACAGTACAGCTCAATACATACAATTGTTAAGGGGATGCAGACCAGAGAAGGACTTTCGTCTTGTTTACATCAGGGTCCCCCATTTTCAATTCATCATAATCCATCATTAAATGTGTGTTTACCCTGCGATTTGTCAGACTAGGAGTGGTAGCATGATTTGGTAGCGTCATGCTAAGCATGCTAGTATACATGTTCATGGGCATGAAGTGGTCTACATTCAATTGCTAAGCAGCCTTTGCTAACAAATCCTGAAATTCTTTACTTCCAATATCTAAAAAAACAGAACATTAGTGCAGGTGCTTTCTAGACCGACACAAGTATGTATTAACCAGGTTACAATGCGTTTTAACTAGGTTAGACTGTGTACTAACCAGGTTAGAATGTGTATTAACCAGGTTATAATAACCAGGTTAGACTGTGTACTAACCAGGTTAGAATGTGTATTAACCAGGTTATAATAACCAGGTTAGAATGTGTATTAACCAGGTTATAATAACCAGGTTAGAATGTGTATTAACCAGGTTATAATAACCAGGTTAGAATGTGTATTAACCAGGGTAGATTGTGTATTAACCAGGTTAGAATTGGCGATGCACCGATCCGACTTTTTCAGTCCCAATACCGATACCTGGGTTTGGGTATCGGCCGATACCGATCCGATACCCATTGTCCAATATTTTTTCTCCAAAAAAGTAAAAAAAGAAAGAAAATTATCCAATCTTTTTTTTTATATTAAAATATATTTTGTTTTTAAGAATTGTAAAGGATCACAAGTGTGTTTTTGATTTGTTGTAAACAAAGACAGAAAATAAACTTCATTCAATTAATAAACTGTATGCCTCACTGTCACTGTGTGGAAGAGACTGGGATCATTATTTTGTGCAAGGCAACATCAGGCTTGACTTAAAACATTACTTTCCTAACTTAGTGAAACTAAATGTAACAAATTAACACATAGATATAAATGTACTGAATGGTTATCTTATTTTATTTATATAAAAAAAAAAAAAAAAAAATCCTATATATATATATATATTTTTTTTTTTTACCGAAACCCGATCCAGCTATTTTACTGATATCGGCGGCCGATACCAATATCGGATCGGTGCATCCCTAGTTAGAATGTGTATTAACCAGGTTAGAATGTGTATTAACCAGGTTAGAATGTGTATTAAACCAGGTTGTGTCTCTGTAGGTCTTAACGAGGCCAGAGTATTAATGTGTTTGTCCAGGTCTTAACGAGGCCAGAGTATTAACCAGGTGTTTGTCCAGGTCTTAACGAGGCCAGAGTATTAACCAGGTGTTTGTCCAGGTCTTAACGAGGTCAGAGTATTAACCAGGTGTTTGTACTGTGTCCCAGGTCTTAACGAGGCCACAGTATTAACCAGGTGTTTGTACTGTGTCCCGGGTCTTAACGAGGCCAGAGTATTAACCAGGTGTTTGTAATCTGTCCCAGGTCTTAACGAGGTCAGAGTATTAACCAGCTGTTTGTAATGTGTCCCAGGTCTTAACGAGGCCAGAGTATTAACCAGGTGTTTGTACTGTGTCCCAGGTCTTAACGAGGCCAGAGTATTAACCAGGTGTTTGTACTGTGTCCCAGGTCTTAACGAGGCCAGAGTGAAGGAATTCTCAGTTTCTCCTGAAGGAGACTCTCTTCTCCTCACAGGAACCAATGGATATTTACATGTCCTAACGCTGAAGGTAGGTTGGTTATGTATATATATCGACTTGACATTCGGCGCGTGTGTTGCTGAGGACCCAGTAGGGCTGCCTGTTTGTAATAATGTGTACATGAATGAATGGTGTGTGTGTTTCAGAGCAGGGAGGTGGTGCGTAGCATGAAGATCAACGGTGACATCAGTGGGGTCGCCTTTTCTCACGATGGCAGCAAAATCTACACCAGCTCAGGTTAGTCACCACAACTAAGTCTGTCTCTCTCTTACCTGTCGGCCTATCTTTATCTACCCGTCTGTCTGACTGTCTATCCACCTGGTTGTGGGTCCTGAAGTGACCAGTATGTAGAGTAGTGGTGGACTGATATGGGTTTTTCAATGGCTGATATTTAGAGAACAAAGCAGCCGATGTAATGATAATTTTTTGCATCTGGTCAAATACAACAATTTAATAATAACAAATGCTGTATGAAATACTTGCCAATAGTGTCGTCTATGCAAAGCTATTAGCTCACTTACCGAGTCCGGTCCAGGGTTCGATTCCCGCTTGGGGACCAGGTTTCCATGATGCCAGGTACCCAAGTGGGGTATCTCCCAGGCCTTTCTGTGTGGAGTTTGCATGTTCTCCCCCCGTGCTTGCAAGGGTTTCCCCCCGATAAGATAAACCCAATGGAAAAACATGCACAACAACAGATCGCTAACACTGGCGTCCTTGACGAAGACGGACAGGAGCACGTGGATTGGTCCCCGGGGCGCGGCTCACGTTGACGCCCTATCTGCTCCCGGCTGCCCATGGGGGGAAGGACGACGGGATGGGTTAGGCGCAGAGACTATCGCATCGGCGACTGAGAAAAAGACAATGCATGTGTGTGTGTGTGTGTGTGTGTGTGTGTGTGTGTGTGTGTGTGTGTGTGTGTGTGTGTGTGTGTGTACACAGAGGAAGGAGAGGTGTATGTCTGGGACGCTCCAATTGCATGTCCAGTTCGTTGCATGCCGATTAATGACCCCCTAAAGAGGTCCTGCATTATTATTATTATTATTACCCCCGAAATCACTAAACCCTCTCTTTCTGAAAGAAGTTATGTGGCATGCTAAATATTGTGTGTGTGTGTGCGCGTGTGTGTGTGTACACAGAGGAAGGAGAGGTGTACGTCTGGGACGCTCGGAGCAACAGGTGTGTCAACAGGTTTACAGATGAAGGCTGCGTGAAGGGAACCTCCATCGCTGCCTCTAGAGACGGACGCTACCTGGCCTGCGGGTGAGAAACATTATACTAGGGCTGTCCCCGACTAAGGATTTGGATGGTCGACTATGATTGGCCAAAATTTGCCGTTAGTCGACTGTTGGTAGACAAAAAATATATAAAATAATAATATATATATATATATATATTTTTTATCATTACATTTGGGCTGTGGGGGGTGCTTAATGTCTGAAGGAGTCGACTGAAGGCTTCTTGTCCTCTGCAAAATCATGCAATTGGTCCACTGATGGATACATCTTGATATTTGTCTAGTCTAGTGTGTTCATTAGATGGGTGAAATCCTCTTTCAGTGCCTCTGTGCCTGTTTTCGTAGGCAGTTAGCCTCTGGTATGCGTGCCATTAGCGTTAGCCACGCTTCTAGGCCTCTTTTCTTTTGGAAAGAATGATAAAAAAATTATACTATTTTATATATATATATATATATATATATATATATATATATATATTCGACTAAGAGGTTGTCCAGTCGACTACGGCTCCTTTCGACCGATTATGATCAGCCCTACATTATACTATACCTGGCCTGCAGGTGAGACACATTATACTATACCTGGCCTGCAGGTGAGAAACATTATACTATACCTGGCCTGCAGGTGAGAAACATTATACTATACCTGGCCTGCAGGTGAGAAACATTATACTAGGGCTGGCCTGCAGGCAGGGCTGTACACTGCGACGAGATGATCGCAAATTGCCCCTTAATTTGGCCGTTGCGAGTTGGAAATATTATTTGGGAGCAACGTTGCGAGTTGTGATTTCAACCCTTCATTCGCATTTCACTCCTAAATTAATCCATACAAATTGAATAAATTTAAAAAAAAACATTAGCCTACAACCAAGGCTGTACAGTGCGACACAATGTCGTGGTGCTATGAAATAATCTGTCGGCAATGAATGAACTTACTGCGATCACCGATAGCCTGAGTGAAAAAAAAGATTTGCGTGGAGTGAATCTGGGTCACGCTATATACTTGGTACTTGTAGTCTATCGTGCGATTAAAGACCATGTCCCTATCTGCGTAGTCTATACATCCAACACCAAATCCCATAATTCCTAGCGAAACGAAACTGAATGTGGCCTCTCTTCCTTTCAATATGGGCTATTGCATCGTCAAAGAAGCACCTCCTTTCAATAAATTTATGACGCTAATTTTGCTCTGCAAGAACAACGGAGTGGATATCAGTCCATCTTATGACAACCACGTCCGATGTGGAGAGATGTCATATAATAATATTGGTCCCGCAGCGAGGAATACCATCCGCCATTGTTCTAGCCAGCCAGCTAGCGTTGAACTTGATGCTATTCAATGCTCTATCATACCCAACTAACGTTAATGCCATTCAGAATTTATTAACATAGCTACAACAACACACAGTAACGTTAATATAATTACATGCATCATTGTTTACAATGAACGGACGGTGGGGCAGTTCGAAAGGACTGGACACGGACAAGTTGTTAAACAGCAATCAATTAATTTAATATAACGGGTAGTTCGAGCTGCATTTTCGTGCCTACAACCACAGCCACAGGGATATATCCAGCTTTGACGAGCTCTCTCTCCTCCTGCCGATTAAATTCAGCAGCTCTTCCTCGACCTCGAGTGCCTGTAGCTGCCAGCTAACGTTAAAACTAACCTAAAGTTACACAAGCAGAATACATCACAAATACTTCCGGTCGGGGGATTTCAAAATAAAAGAGCGACGTCTAAAAGCACCGGAAATACGTTTATTTTGTACATTATCTAACGTTAACACGAACCTAAACTAACTTTAGTTAAACTAACTTTGCGCGTCGATGTTGCAGAAGCATAAATGCAGAGTGTCTACAACACCGTTGCTTTGTCAATGTTGTGGTGCAGTTGCTTTGAAGTTGCTGTAGCATGTAGAGGCCTTTAGGTGAGTACTAGTAGCCCACTATTAGGACGTGAAATACTGTCTACTTAAATTTATAAAGTATCAACCTATCTATCTATCTAATAATGAGACAATATGCAAATAAGATAATACTAATAATTGTCACGGTTCCCCGTATATGAAATGAAAGTGGCTTGCAACTTTACTGCTGGTAAAATCACTGTTTATTTCTCGTTTAGCATAGTATTACATTCCACTTCTATAAACAATCAAAGTCCTACCGTAAGAGCCTCATACGGGTCAATTAAACCTTTTTGATTAGTCTTTCCTTCGAGCTAAGTTGGACTGAACATTTCACTGTCAAAAGCGCAAATGTAAATAAGGTTGCGTCGCAACACGGTTTTCAAAATAAAGGTCACATATACAAATACCTCTCAATTCTTATTAAAAAAAGTCCCGGATATACATAAACATTAATTGGCATAGATCTCTATAAACGGCCCAACACATTGATCACTTTAGGCACACACTGAAACCAGTAACATCACAAATATGAAGAAGGTAATTACCCATACAAATAATAAACCTTTCATGGGGTTATTTACAATAATAATTCATTTGATTTCTAAAGCACTTTTCATTGTGAAACAAATGTATGCAGAGTTTCTTGTCCTCCTGATTAATGCAATGGTGTGTGTGTGTTGTGGTGATCTCATTCAAGGAGCACTACACAAGCGTGCGCACACACACACACACACACACACACACACACACACACACACACACACACACAGTTTGTTGTTTTTGTTCCATTAGTGATTTACACACTTTCTCAGTTGGTTCATTATAAAAGATACAAACCTGAAAACAAACGCACTTAAATGTTAAATAAAAGGACCACAGTAATGAGGCAGGAGGAACATATTTTTTTAATAATGGTAAAATTGTTATTTAAAAATGTGCCCCTAAAAAATATTGTTTGCCCCTAAATTTCTCATTTAGGGGCAAGTGTGCCCCTAGTGAAAAAGCTTAGCGTACAGCCCTGCCTGCAGGTGAGAAACATTATACTATACCTGGCCTGCAGGTGAGAAACATTATACTATACCTGGCCTGCAGGTGAGAAACAGTATACTATACCTGGCCTGCAGGTGAGAAACATTATACTATACCTGGCCTGCAGGTGAGAAACATTATACTATACCTGGCCTGCAGGTGAGAAACATTATACTGTACCTGGCCTGCAGGTGAGAAACATTATACTACACCTGGCCTGCAGGTGAGAAACATTATACTGTACCTGGCCTGCAGGTGAGAAACATTATACTATACCTGGCCTGCAGGTGAGAAACATACTGTACCTGGCCTGCAGGTGAGAAACATTATACTGTACCTGGCCTGCAGGTGAGAAACATACTGTACCTGGCCTGCAGGTGAGAAACATTATACTGTACCTGGCCTGCAGGTGAGAAACATACTGTACCTGGCCTGCAGGTGAGAAACATTATACTATACCTGGCCTGCAGGTGAGAAACATTATACTGTACCTGGCCTGCAGGTGAGAAACATTATACTATACCTGGCCTGCAGGTGAGAAACATTATACTGTACCTGGCCTGCAGGTGAGAAACATTATACTATACCTGGCCTGCAGGTGAGAAACATTATACTGTACCTGGCCTGCAGGTGAGAAACATTATACTATACCTGGCCTGCAGGTGAGAAACATTATACTATACCTGGCCTGCAGGTGAGACACATTATACTATACCTGGCCTGCAGGTGAGAAACATATACCGGTACTATACCTGGCCTGAACGATACACACACACTCTTAGGAAACTCATGCATTCAAATGTCTCCTTTTTTAATAATTAAAAGAAAAATAAGTGATCCATGAACACTTTTACAGGTATGTTTTTTTTCTCCATTGTATCACAGCTTTATTTGACTCTCTCTTTCTCTATTTCTCTCTCTCTCTCTCTCTCTCTCTCTCTCTCTCTCTCTCTCTCTCTCTCTCTGTCCCTCCAGCTCCCAGTCGGGTGTGGTCAACATATACTCCCAGGAGGCATGTCTGAGCTCGTCCAATCCCAGGCCTCTGAAGGCGGTGATGAACCTGCTGACACCAGCCACCTCGCTGGCCTTTAACCCCGCCTCCGAGATCCTGGCCATCGCCTCCCGCACAGACGACGAGGCCGTACGATTGGTCAGTGACATGATTGACGAGTTATAATAATAATAATTATTATTTATTTAATTTATAGAGCGCTTCTCAGTAACCCGAAGTCGCTGACAGTAGGCAGAGAGAAGAAAAGAAACATAGAACCACAGGGGGAACGGGGAACAATATGAAATACAGGAACATAGAGCCACAGTAACAAACGACAACAACAGGTTGGAGGAGGGAGGTTATGGGTAGGGACGGTTAAATGCTAGGGAAAACAGGTAGGTTTTGAGACGGGATTTGAAGGTGGAGAGTGAGGGAGAGTCTCTGATGGTCTGAGGGAGGGTGTTCCAGAGTCGGGGTGCAGCACGTGAGAAGGCCCGATCACCAAAACTTTTTAGTTTGGATGACGGGACAGTGAGGGAAGCAGTGGAAGAGGACCGGAGGGAACGGGTGGGGCGGTAGGGGAGAAGGAGGTCAGTCAGGTAGGGGCGGGCGGGCGGAGGGGGGGAGGGATAAGGCTATGGAGGGCTTTCAATCAATCAATCAATCAATCAATCAATCAATCAATCAATCAATCAATAAAATCCTTTATTTAACCAGATAAGCATCATTGAGATTAAAACTCTTTTTCAAGAGCGATCTGGCCGGGCAAGGCAGCAGAAAGTTTCAACATAAAAAAGAACATCACAATAAAATACAGATAAAACATTCACAGCAAGCTCCAATTTCAAGTTAAGTTTCAAGGCAAGTTATCAAACAGGCAAATGATCAAACACAGTTGCACTGTCCGGGGGAACTGAGTTCGTAGGATTTTAAAATGGCTTTGAATTCTCAAGAGGGTGACCAGTCCTGGTAATTTTAGGTCCTCCTGTATCTTGTTCCAGGATGAAGGAGCAGCATATTTAAAAGCCCTTTTTCCCAATTCAGTTCTCATATGGGGAACTTCCAGTGTTAGAGCAGCTTGAGAACGAAGGGCATACTTATATTGCTTCGTGCACAGAAGCACACTTGGGTACGAGGGAACCAGTTTAAGCAGAGCTTTGTGCACAAGAGAGAGCCATCGAGAAAATCGCCGTATTTGTAGAGATGGGTAACTTGCAATGGTATATAGGGTGCAATGGTGCACTCGATTTCCACATCCCGTGACAAAGTGTAAGGCAGAATGGTACACAGTATCCAGCTTTCTAAGGTACTGATCAGGTGCATACTGTACATGTAGAGTAAGTCACCATAATCGAGTAGTGGTAAGAAGGTAATCGAGATCAGGTGACTTCTCACTTTAAGTGAAAAACAGGACTTGTTTCTGAAAAAGAAGCAGAGTTTAAGCTTCAGCTTTGACACAAGTTTGTCTATGTGAGATTTAAACGTAAGGTTCTCGTCCACTGTATGTAATGCCTAGATATTTGTAGGAAGCAAACCTTTGGATGTCAGTCCCTCCAGCAGTAACAAGTGTGGGAAGATCAGTTGGGAGTCTCTTCCCATTTGAGAAGAGCATAAACTTTGATTTGCCAGCATTTAACACAAGCTTAAGCTGGGTAAGATGTGACTGAACAATGTCAAAGGCAGATTGCAAGAACTCCATCGTTTGCACAACACTGGGAGATGAGCAATACATTACTGTGTCATCAGCATAGAAATGGTAAGCAGCATTAGACAGGTTGATACAAAGATAATTTACATATATGGAGAACAGTAGAGGTCCCAGTACGGAACCTTGTGGCACACCCTTAACACATGAACTGCCACAGAGTTTGCCAGTCTCATACCACTCTCTGCCACCACTCTAAGCCTATGGAGATGTTTACCTTCTTTGCAGGGCTATAACTTTTTAAATTGTATTGCTAAATTGACATTACTATGGCCCATTCAACATTGATTATCTATCGTTCATATGTTCGGTCGGATGTAGGAACGTTATACTTTTTCATTCATAGATTCATACGAAAATACCGTCTAGATAGAATATAAATGTTTTTATCGTTTTCTGCAGTAATTCCTAGAACGTGAGTTATAGGCATAAACACATATATAGATGATCAACTGCCGTTTGTTGCCAATACACGCTATATTAAAAATGTCAACTGTACATGATCCTAAACGTTATGACTGATCATGCACGGATGAACGGGGGGGGGGGGTCGTTTATAATTCCGTGATCGTCAGTAAATGCTTTATGTAGTATGGGTGATATATTGATCAGACCAGTTTGCATTAATAATAATAAACAATCACGCTGAAAATGACGTCAGCGTCCTCTTACCGTTCGCCGATGAGACTGGAGGAAAAAGATCCCACTTATTTGACGTGGGTCGACTAGATCCATTTCCGGTTTGTATAATAATAATAAACGCCCAAATCATATCGATTATTGAGTTATGGCAGCGATCCATATGTACGGCTGTGTGTCTAGAGTCCCGCAACAATATGTGAGTGCCGGACGCATTTCCCCGGTAAACGGAGATCACCAGAGATCCATTTCCGGTTGTAACTCGCCCGATCACCACCAGGCGGCAGTATTGAAGCGTTGCAGAGTTGTGCAGGCTCCCACTGTATCAGCCGAGGCTGGGTGAGGGCATTATGAATACCATGGCGAAAAAATGAAATATGATCTCAATAACGTTGTACGCCGTGGAATGGCAGAATTAGCATGACCTTGAAACACGTTGTACAACGTTTTTGGCGCAGGATGTGTTAAGTACAGGGAGGAAAGAGGATGATAAACCAGCAGACTGTACACACTGCGATCTACCCGTCAGGTCATTTGAAAACCACTCTACAGCCTGTCTAGATAAACCAGTTTTATGTAGACACTTTGATAAAATGGCATGGTCAACCGTATCAAAGGCTTTGGATAAGTCTAGGAACAGAGCTGCACAGTATTTATTGGAATCCAGTGATTCAATGACATCATTGACTACTTTAAACGAAAACTCCAACTTTTTGGGAAATTAGCTTATTTGGCATCTACCCTGGAGTTAGACAAGAAGATGCATACCCTTTTTCTTCTCTGCATGTAGTAGGAGTAGGAAGACACGCACCGTTAGCCTAGCTTAGCATCAGTCACTGGAAGTAGGTTCCTCCAACAGCCTAGTTCCAAAACGTCTTCCTACTCCTACTGCTCAAATGTTGGGAGTTTTCCTTTAAGAGTAGCAGTGATTGTGCTGTGCTTCTTTCTGAAACCTGACTGGTTCTTGGAAAGCAGGCCATGTGAGTCTAAAATCTTTTAGCTGCTCACTTATTAGTTTCTCAAGGACTTTGGCTAAAACACACAACTTTGAGATTGGTCTGTAATTGTTAAGGGATGAGGGATCACCCCCTTTCAACAGGGGGAGGACGTGGGCAGATTTCCAGACTAATGGAATCTCATTGCTTTCGATGGTGAGATTAAAAATGTAAGTTAAAGGTTCTGCAATAAATTTGCGGACTGGCACATGTTTGTCTATGATGTTAAGAAAAGTATCATAGAATGATTTCCAGGCTAACTCCACATCATTAATTAGGGAGATTCTGGACCAGTCAAACTGCCATAAATCATGATGAAATGCTTGTTCACAAAAGTGCTTAACAGGTTGAGTGCCAGCCGTGTTTTCCTATTTACCCCCTTGAGTGCCACCACCCACTTCAATGATAGCGCTCTCATATTTGTGAACGCATAAACTATGTCTTAAATTATGGCTATGTGTCTAATCTGGCCGTCGCTTATCAATGACTTGTTTGCAGTCAACATTGTCGAAACGGATTGTTTTTTTAATCGGTTCATTTCCGTTTTATACCATTTTGGAAAAACTCGTTTTTTGAAAGTTTCAGGAAAATAAAGATTCTGTGATAAACGCCATTTACTGGAATATTCTGGAATACACAAAAAACATTGAAATTTTTCGGCCTATTTATGAATAGTTTTCAAATAAACGCTAGATTATCGATAGTATATATGTACTTATGCACGCTATATATGCGGGCTGAAAATCGAATCTCTTATCAGCACACACACACACATATGGCACACGCTGATATTTCTGTGAAAAAAGTCCTGATTATCCTAAAACTGGTCAAATAGATTCCTTACCTCAGATCAGATGTTCTCCAAAAAGATTATTCCAATTCCTGATCGCCATTCCAAATATCGATTTTATATCGGTTTATTGATCCAATGCTGGATACTGGAAATATGTATTCCACGCTGTTTTGGGGCTCGTAAATGACTTGGATCCTCTCTGGGTGGCTTGCCCGAGAAGTAAAATGAGGAAGCTGGATTTCCCCCTCCCCATGTGTTTCATTCAGTCTAATCCAATGGGGTGCAGTACAACAGGGAGAGACGATAGGGGGTGGTATTTTCCCAATGGAGCTCAGAGAGTTTGCAGCACTAACGTGAGACAAGATTGATGAAATATGAATTCAAATCGATAATTAAAAAAAATAACGATTAAAAACGAGATCTCTCGTCGGCTGGCACTCAACGGTTGGCATGAACAATGATAAATCTTGTCGCTGGCACTCAAAGTGTTAAGATCCCGTTTCTGTACAATCCTTGGCCTTGTTTTTCGGGAGCCTGACTGTGGTGATGACACAATGGTCACTCAGGTCATTAGCAAAAACACCAATTTCAGAAAATTTGTGTGGAGCATTTGTTAAAAATAAATCAAGAAGGGAAGATTTATCTGGGCATTTACACTCCAGGGTAGATAAGATGTTGCTCAGAGATGTTAGAGCATCACTACTTGCTGAGGGAGGTCTGTAACAGCCAACCAGCGTGATGAACTGACCCTTAAGAAGTTCTAACTTCAGAGCGAGCAATTCAAATAGTTTACTGAGGGATCATACAGAAGAGAGGAGGGTGACTTGAAATCTGGTTTTAATGTATATAGCAAGGCCCCCACCTTTCCTGGGCCGATCACATCGAAACACATTGTAACCCTTGATTGAAATGACTTTGTTAGTAATGGACTTTTTCAGCCAGGTCTCTGACAAAATAAGAAGGTGAGCAGCAGTATTTAGAAGTTAATGCATTCCTTGATCGGGAGCCAGTGGAGGACAGGAGTGATGTGGTCACGGGACCGGGTGTTCTATTCCATTATACCACGAATACGTTTGAGCTCAATTGTTTTCGCGGCCCCACTTCCCCTCTCCGTCTTATTCATGTTATTTCATCGAACAACAGGTGATTGTTATCAAATAGCAGGTGATTATCATTAAAGGGACACTTCACTATTTATTTTGCACATAATCTCACACACATCTCAAGACTCTAAACTGTTTTGCACACATTCATTTAGTTTGACAGTTATTGAGAGTTAATGAGTTTGAATATGGCCACCACCGGTGATGTCATCAGAGGACAGTGAAACCTTGTGTTGTGTTAAAAACAGCTCAATGAAATGATGTAAATGGGCAAGGGGGCCTTGCACTGAATGTTGGTGTAGTTCTCTTTCTTCCAACATGGCTGCCTGTAACATAGCAACCATTGTTTTGTACATGGCAATGGAAGAGACAACGGTTGCTATGTGTATATATCAACAAAAACACAATCATTTGGTGTCTTATTACTGGATCTTGGAGTCACAGTAGGACAGTATATTATGCTTTCCCAGTGTTTACCTACTCTACTACTGGACTGGAAATGTGTCATTTTCTTTTGAAAGTGGTTACCAGTGGTCCTGTCATCCATCGTCTACTGGTTCTGTCTCCAGGTCCACCTGTCCAGTCTGACGGTGTTCTCCAACTTCCCCATCGCCAAGAGGAAGAGCCTCCACCGCGTCAGTTGCCTCGCTTTCTCCCCACACAGCGGCTTCTTCTCATTGGCTAACAACAAGGGACACGCCCCACTCTACAGGTCAGTCACTCACCGGTGTTTGGCCCAGTCCAGCTCTGTGCAATTCAGTTCTGTCGGTTGACCTCTTAAGCCCGAGCGGTCCGGTACCGGTACGAGATTGATGGCACGCGATGAATCCATCAATACAGAACGTATTAATTAATGTTGCGTTTCTTTTTCAAATGTAGCCAAGAGTAAATACCCTAACCCTGTCAAAACAGCAGTCAAAGTGTATATTTTCAGCACTAAGTTTGTTTACCAATGATTGTAAGTGTTATTAGTGAAATATGAGTTTATAGAAATCTCAGCGCATCGAGTTGGAAAAAGGCGCTTATTAGGGATGGGTACCTTTCACATTTGAACCGGTACCGGTACCTGTGAATCGATACCGGTACCCAACGGTACCTTTTTCGGTACTTTAGTCTCAAGAAATTTAATTTACCTACCTCAGTCGTAAAAAAAAATCCAAACTTCAAATAACTACAATTTCGACAGTTTTCGGCTTGTCATTGCTCCGACTGCTTTGTTGTTGAATCAAGTCAAATCCTAGGTAAGCATATATTGTGCGTGTGAACGTTGACATGAAAAGAAAAAAGTAAAAAAAACTACACTTCCCAGCTCACGCCAGCCCCTGTCAATCATCTGACTTTTAGCGTGAAGCTTTTTTCTCTCTCGTTATTTTCATGATCATATCTCATGGGTAGAACAAACCTGAACGTTATTGCCAGAAAATAGAACGCAGTTAGTTTCTCTACCTTTCTGTGAACGTCTAGCAAAAAACCGCGTTGCAATCTGATACATTTAGTTTTTTGCTGCCCTGTCAGGCGCGCCTGGTGGTACAAATCCAGATTGAACTCTGCCATTGGAAAGGGGAGATTTGGCCCGATCCATAGATGTGTGACTTGGCCATAATAAGGTCATTTATAGGCCTGATGTTCTATAATCATATTTCAAATTGCATGTGTCCGGATGGCAGAATTCAGTACTGTATCTACAAAACCTTCTGTTTAATCATCTTCCCTTTATTCATTTGCTTAGATTTTTTAGTACATGTGATCTCAAGAAGGTGCTGAATGTCATTTCTTGTCTGGTACATTTTTGCATGGTGTTATTCACCGTCAAAGATGAAAAAAGAAAATGTATATTCTCCTTTGGTTCATTACAATTTACTCAAACCTGCGGTAAACTAACTAACTACCAGCCGTAAACTCCAGCAAATTCCACGATACCAGAGTTTACAAGCTGTGACAAATCTGTGACTTTTCACCTTTTTGTGGTGCAAAAATACTTTAGCATCATGAGACATCGTCGGAAACATATAATGCTGGGACACAAATGTACTATTGTGAATGCTATCACTTCGTATATAGAGTATATACATACGGTTTGGTCACATGATACACGAACGGACGAGGACTGACCGAACGTGCCATCACCATGTGTTTTAATGTAATTAACCCTTAACCCGTATGTCTCCTTGTTTATCTCCCAGGCTGCTGCATTACAAGGACTTCTGAAGAGGAGCGGCCAACGAGGCTTTTACACAAACCTAAAGATTAAAGAAAAAAAATATTCTTTTAACACTTTGTGGAACAGATCTGATCCTCACATGGCTTTCTGAACAACGGCTCTCTGGCTATACCTGGCGTTTCAATGACATTTGTATCATCCCATCACGCCAGGACACATTCACCATCTCGCCGAAAGATGTCGGTGGTTAACCAATTAACCGTTAACCGCCAGTAAACATGGTTTATAAGTGAACTGCCCTATTTCATAATGACATGACTTATGTAAACGGAACGCAATTTCTGTTGCACTGTCTGACTTTTGACATGTAATAATAATGGCTTGGATTTATATAGCGCTCTGCATGACACCCAGAGCGCTTCACAGAGTCCATTATTCGTTCATACACAGTCATACCGGTGGTGGTAAGCTACAATTGCAGCCAGAGCTGCCCTGAGGCAGACTCACGGAATGTATTGCATTGTACCTCAAAAAAGGAAATAAATTGTGTTTTTTTTTTCTTTTAATCTACAATAGTATTTCTCAACTGAGGTGGTACCATCCCCCAGGGGGGGCGTTTGGAGAGTGTGTGTGGGGGGGGGCATTGTGCATGCAGTGACTACAATCAACATCCAAAATCCCACTTCAGAATCAGGCAAAGTGTCACTTTTTTGCAAAGAAAATGTTAACTTTTTGTAATGTTTAGTTTATACACACTTGTTAGTAAAAAGTTAAATTTGGAAACATTTGAATCCAAGAAAGATATTATAATAATAAAGATTTTATTTGGTTAGAAGCCTTCATTTGACACAACACTGATGGACTAAGTTGCCCACTACCTGTGCGAGCTTCTCCGCAAAAAGAAAGTACAACAGGGCTCTATGGGGAAACCATGACACTCCCCTGACTAAAAGTTGTTTCAAACGAAAAAGGCTGGATGTCATTTTGTCAAATCGGCAGCATGGCTCTGCTTTGTGAGTATTTCACCTTTTACATATCTAGCTTTGGCATGGATTGATTGTTTAGATCGCTAGCATGGCTAACAAATGCAAATATATTGTAGTCTGCCCCGTTGTTCTGACCAGGATTGTGTTCCTTTTGCCCCACTGATGCGTGCGCACACTGAGTCTGACGTATACAGCGAACAGGACTATTGGGTGTAGGGGGTTAATGGGCACGTTATGGATTCAGATATGTGGGTGTTATGGAACATGGACATCAGATAAGGGGGCGTTGACCCAGAAAAGGTTGAGAACCACTGATTGATTGATTGAAAACTTTATTAACAGATTGCAGAATGGGTACAATACAGTACGGCTCAATACAAATAACTGCTAAGAGGATGCAGACCAGAAAAAGACTTTCGTCTTATTTACATCAGGGTCCTCCATTTTCAATTCATCGGGACATTTATGACATACAAGATATACAAATATACAGTAGTGTGTAAGAAAGAAAGAAAAGATAAGAAAAATATATACATCCGAAGGGGAAGAAACTACATTGGAGGAGGTTGGGTGGGGAGGAGGGGATTTGGACATTTACCGGTGCCAGTTTCTAATTGCAGCCACCTGTAGGTGCTCTTTGAGAGCGTTTTTTTTTTTTTTGAACAAATGTTTTTTATTTTCCCTTTTTTAACATGAAACAAGACAAACAATACAGTAACAGTAATAATCAATGATAAATCACAGGACAATAACAGAAATAATAATAACAGTCCAGTAATTAAATCAGAATGAATGTAGATTAAAAGACATAAAAATTATAAATACAATACATGGGCTCTTGCTCGCTCTCCCCCCCTCAGGACCCCCACTTGGATTATACATCCACTACTTCATTTAACATCAGAAAATTTCAAATTTATATGCATTCCTTTATCTTCTCCACCACAGCTACCCAGACTGCTATGCTGGCTTCATTAACACCTAAAATCTGTGCAGTGGATATCTAGATAAATCACATCGAGATAGGTAAGAACCCATACCTTCCGGCACATTTTATCCGGTTGAATCCAGCGTGACGCTATCAACTTTTTGGCAGCCGTAAGACCCGCCAAAATGAGTCTTTACATGTGCAGAGGTCGATAACTGAGAAACATCATTTAACAACAATACAGAAGGCAGTGTAGGTATGGTCAGAGACAAAAATTCTGATAATTGAGTGGTGACATTTTCCCAGAAAGTCTTGACAGGAGGGCATTCCCAATACATATGCATATATGTACCAATAGCATCGTTTGAACACAAGGAGCATCGAGAGTCCGGTCTGAGACCCATTAGGTGCAATCGTCTAGGGGTCAGGTAAGTCCTATGAACAAAATTAAGATTAATCTGTTGGTGATCTGGTTTGTGTGATGATAGCCGAACATTTTCCCAGACTGCATCCCAATCAAAATCTACTTCCAGCTCTGGGATATCCTTCCTCCAAACCGAGTCTAGGGGAAGGACCTTATATGAGGACGTAATGAGTGGCGATAAAAGTCAGAGACGAAGCCTCTCGACGTCTCCTTGTCATAAAAGAATTTGTGAAATCTGTGGTGCTCAAGTGGAATATCTAATGGCACTCCGTGAGCCCTCAAAGCTGCTCTTATTTGTAGATAGAAGAGATAAGTGGAACTGGTGAGGTTACATTTGTTGAATATATCTCGATAACTACGGAGACCATGGTCATCGAAGATATCCCCCAATGTGTGTATGCCTTTCTTTTCCCATCCAGGATATCTGATAGTGATAGGTTGTTGTGCAATAAGGATTAAATTGTTATTAAATAGGGGAGAATGCCTGTGCCATTTATGGTGGTTAGTACACTTTTTCTTTTCTTTTTTGATCCACTTTTTCTCCCATTTTTCTATTTTTCTCCCATCCCAATTTTCGTATCATCCAATTCAACCCTCCCCTGTCTCGAACGCTGTTTCTTGCCTCCCACAAGCCGGCTGCAATGTGGACTAAGTCATACATAGCACGAGTCCCCTCCGATACTCGAGGTAACAGCAGTCGCATCTTTTCACCTGCGCTGCGCAATCTTTCAGTGTCGGGGGTCTGCGCTTTGGAGGGGCCCCGCCCCCAGCGCTTCCTGATTCTACTGCGCAGGCGCACCAACCGACCTGTAGGAGTCGCTGTCCACAACGCCCGATCCCCACCCATCAGTTTCCCACCCCCTAATACTGCCAATGTGTATTAGTACGGCAACATCGAGCTGATGAAGTTAATTCTGGGCAAAACATTCATCTTAACTATTGACGCTCGGGCCTGTAATGAGTTTTTTAATTTTGACCACCTGCCGAAGTAATTTGTGATCCTGTCTAGCAATCCGGAGTAATTATACTTCACCGTTTGGCTTATAGTAGGGAATATTTCAACTCCAAGACATCTAAAGTGTTCTACCATGGGTATATTTGCTGGGAGGGTGGTAGCCTTCGCAGTCACATTGAGTGGAAGGAAGGCCGATTTTGGCCAGTTTATCTTAAATCCCGATAGATTGCCAAAATCATCTATTACTTTGAGAAGATGAGGTAGGGAGGTGGCAGGGTTTTGCATGAACAAGATTACATTGTCTGCATATAAGCTAATGTGATGCTGTGTGCCCTTAATTGAGATCGGTGCTATGGACTGGGATTGTCTTATGTACTGTGCTAAAGGTTCTAGGGATAGAGTAGAGCAAATAGTCCGGGACTAAGAGGACAACCCTGTCTGGACAACCGCGGCACAGGGAAGAGCAGAATCATGGCCGATGGATCTGTATATAGTACTTTGATCATATGAATGAACCCATCACCTAACCCCATCCTTCTAAGTACTGCCCATAAATAAGACCATTCCAACCTGTCAAAGGCTTTCATCGCGTCTAAGGATAATACAGCCGTAGGAGGCGCGGCATCCTTGCTGGCATCTATCACATGCAGTAACCGTCTAATATTATCCGTGATCAGGTGGCCTCTTATGAAGCCTGTCTGATCAGGGTGAACTAAAGATGTCATATGCTTTTGAAGTCTGATGGCTAGTACCTTAGCGTACAGCTTGAGATCGGTTCCAAGGAGGCTTAAGGGTCTATAACTGCCGCATTCGGTGGGGTCCTTATCTTTCTTAAGTAGGACAGATATGAGTGCCATATTGACATCCCTGGAGAATTTTCCCTCTTTGACTGAGTGTAAAATCATATCAAGTAATAGGGGTCCAATTACATCACAGCAGGGTTCGAAATTAACGGGGGCTCGGGGGAAAATGCCCTTGAAAATGGACAAAATGCCCCCGAATATCAGTTAAGGGGGGCAGAAAATGCCCCCGACAGTTTACTAATTATATATATAATTATATATATGATCTACAGTGCGAGCATTTCCCTTGTATTTGGCCCTAATAATATGTGTGTGTGCGCCACCCGGAAAAATCATTTACTCGAGACGAGTGACGATTACAAAACAGCTCCGCTGTTATAATAGTCCCACATTACACAAGGCGCATAAACGTCCAATCACAGTAGCGCCCGAAAACAAAGTCACGGTACCGGCTTAGGCAAGTTATACATTCAGAATCAGACAACGCAAAAAAATCAGCCAGCCATGAAGCCCATTCATTTTTATTTTGAGCAAAAGAGAGACGAGGAGAAAGAGAGGAATCCGGCTGACATGGCTTTTGAAGTGATATTCGCACGTGTTTTTGCGGGTCCAGTCCCCACGGTATGTTGACAGAATTCGCAAAACACCTTATCGACTGAAGCATAAAAGTCATTAGGATACTGCTCTGCTCTGAATTTAGGGCTTAGTGGGGAATTTCTTCCGACGTTAACGTTAACGACGCACCGAAGCAGCTAGACCATTTCTCCGTGTTGTGTGTAACACGCAGCGGTCCCCGCCTCCTCCCTCCTTGCAACAAACGTTCCACCCAAAAACGGAATTTCTATTTCATAATGAATTAAATAATTGTATAAAGAATTTTCAATGTTCTGTCATCTAATAATATATTCCATTACCTTTCCTATCTGTATCAAAGTCAAAATGTTGGTATCATAACAACACTACAACATACAAAAGCAGCTTGACAACCGATATCCTTTGCGTTTGATTGATTGAAAACTTTATTAACAGATTGCAGAATGGGTACAATACAGTACAGCTCAATACACACAAGTTAAGGGGATGCAGACCAGAGAAAGACTTTCGTCTTGTTTACATCAGGGTCCCCCATTTTCAATTCATAGTGTGCACACGCACAGTATAATAATGCATGAGATAAATAGTTAATAAACTCTGTTACTTGAACAATTTTCACTGTGCTCCTAAATTTCTTTGTGTGCTCCTAAATTTTTATTTAGATTTTATTTATTAACATTTTATTTAGGAGCACATGTGCTCCTTGGGAAAAAGGTTAGCGTAGAGCCCTATATATGGAGACATTAACATTACATTATCAAACATAGGGACGAAGACTGTAAAAAAAAGTGTCAACAATGTTTTATAATCCTTATGTTAATTTTCATCATAAAAATTCAGTGCCCCCGAAATACAAAAAAAAGCCCCCAAAAATCAATTAAGGGGGGCAAAAAAAGCCCTTGAATTTTTTTTTTTAATTTCTAACCCTGCATCACAGCATGAGAGGTACAGTTCGGGTGGAATGCTGTCCCAGCCAGGGGCCTTACCACTTTGCAAGTCAGAAATAGCCTCCCTAAGTTCCTCTAGTGTAATAGGTGCATCTAACCGTTTAGCGTCTTCCTCTGAGAGTTGAGGTAAGTTCATTTGATCAAGGAATTTCTCCAGTTTATTATGATCGAAGATCACTTCTGACTCGTACAGGTTAGAGTAAAACGTACGAAAAGTCACGTTAATTTCTTTGGGGTCGGTGGTAACTATTCCCTGTTGGTCCTTGATGGCAGGGATATCCGCAAATTGTTCACTGGATCGTATCTTCATAGCTAGTAGGTGACTAGGTTTAGAGCCATGAAAGTAATAATGTTGTCTTGTTCTGTGTATTTGAAATTCAGATTGTTGTCTTAAGATGGAGTTAATCTCCTTTTTCAACATTTAAATTTGAAACTCCAGTCGACACGAGTAGTTGCGTTGTAAAGAGGAGAACAACGAAGAGTGAAGTACTTCCAGTTCTACCAATTTTGAGAGCGGTTTTGAAGGAGGGTTGTCGTAGAAATATTATCATGTCTTTATACGTCTGTTACAATGTGTATTCTATCATAACGGCCCAGACTACTAGGTCACAGGGTGTGTGTCTCTTTAGAGATCCCAAGGTTATGGGAACTGTTAGACGAAGCTGTTTTTCTTCTATGCCAGAGCCATAACATAGTTGTTATTAATTTCCCTAACGGAGCCCATTTTGTTTACCTCTTTATCATAGGTTACTGCCGCTCACTTTTTGCTCTTATAATATAATAATATTATAATAATATAATAACAGGGTAGGGATTCACATTTGTTTACGGCTGTGGGTAGGGCATTCCACATTATTGTGGCATAATTGCTAAACTTGTTTAGTCCCTTGTTTGAGCTGAATCTGGGTTGAACATGATTTGTGGAACTCCCTCTGGTGTTGTCATGTATGTCATATATGTTATGATGAATTGAAAATGGGGGACCCTGATGTAAACAAGACGAAAGTCTTTCTCTGGTCTGCATCCCCTTAACAATTGTATGTATTGAGCTGTACTGTACTGTACCCATTCTGCAATCTGTTAATAAACTTTTCAATCAATCAATCAATTGTGGGCGTGGAATTCACTGACCTTTGGGAAGTATTTCGACATGTACATGGGTATCTTAGTGGTGTAGTGTATCTTGTAGACCAGGCCCATTGCAAGTTGCTGTACTCTGTTGTCTACTCTAAGCCATCCTAGGTAGTCAAAGTGGGCAGGAGTGAGGTGGGTTTTAGGAGTAAGGCCAAGCAGTAGTCTGACCAGTTTGTTTTGTGATGTTTGTAGCCTTGTTTTTTGGGCCTTTGAGGTGCTTTGGTACCATGAGGTGCAAGCATAGTCGTAGTACCCTTGAATGAGTGCTCCTGTTAGAGTCTTCAGGGTATTCTTGTTTACAAGAGAGGAGATCCGGTACAAGAATCTTGTTCGTTAGTTGACTTTTTTTATTACATTGGTTGCCATTTTGTCACAGGAAAGATTTGCCTTTAGGATGGAACCCAGGTAGGTAATTTCATCTTTCCTTGTTGTCACCCACTGTAACAGAGAAGCCGTTGGCCTTGCTGAGTTTGCTATTTGATCCAAAGAGAATGGATTCTGTTTTAACCGTGTAATGATAGTTTGTTATCGGCGAGCCAGGTGCAGATTCTGCCGAGTTCAGAGCTGAGGGCTTTTTCAACCTGCAACTTGTCCCTGTCAGAGACCAGCAGGGTTGAGTCATCTGCGAACAGGAACAAGTTGCAGTCACAAGCTGATGACATGTCATTTGCATAAATTAGAAACAGTAAAGGTCCTATTATGCTTCCTTGTGGAACACCACAGCTCACTGGGAGGTGGGGGGGGGGGGGGGGGGGGGTACCGTTTACCTCCACCATCTGTTCTCTCCACTCCAGGTAGGATTGCATCCAGCTCACTGATGAACTATCAAAACCAATTGCTTTTAGCTTATCAATCGGAATGGAGTGATTGACAGTGTCGAAAGCCTTTTGGAGGGGAGAGAACAGATGGTGGAGGTAAACGGTACACTGTCTGCCCCCTCCCAGTGAGCTGTGGTGTTCCACAAGGAAGCATACTGTTCCTAATTCATGCAAATGTCATGTCATCAGCTTGTGACTGCAACTTGTTCCTGTTCTCCAGTTCTTGGTCACAGTAACCAATAACAATAACAGTTATTGTAACATGTGACAGGCCTCTACACGCCTGGCTGTGTCCATTTCAGCTGCAGGTGTTGATGGTTTCAGTGGATGAGAAACATGGTTTTAAGAAATGTGATGTGACGCTGCAGAGTTGAGATCAGTGACCTTTGACCTTTTGTGGTGCGAACATACTGTATTATGAACATGGATCATGAGACAGAAATATGATGTTGACATGCTGGGATTCCTTGATCATGTCACCCGCAACATGAAATAAGTGTTGAAAAATCTGGCTGAATCTGCTGCCTTGGATCTGATTGGTCCTGAATCTGCTGCCTGGGATCCGATTGGTGCTGACTTTCTGATCTAACTAGCTGGTGCCTGAATGCTATCGCCTTGTGAATACGATTTGGTCACATGATAAATGTACCACTTGACGAGGACCAAACTTATGATTAGCCTTTCTGACATCCTGGACATTGTTACCAACCAATCACAGAAGAATGGAAGGTTAAAAAAACACACTAAAGTACCAAGAGGAGTACTGTTTCTCAGCACACACACACACCTCTCACACACATCACACACAAACATCACATCACACCAGGGGTGCGTTGGTGATTTCAAAGCTCGTTGCACTGTGTTTTAATGACTCCACGTGCATGCGTGCTCCCGGGCACGTGCGCGTGCTCCCGCGCATGCACATAAATGTTCCCTTGCGTGCGCACAGACTAAAGACAATGCCTAATTGCCTCTAGGAATGGAATGTAACACACTTCATTCACAAGTTTTGTGCAAGTTGGTGCGTCAGTCGAGTGCAGCGCATTCCTTGCATGTGCGTGCGTGTGCTCACAGAGCCGGTTGCTCAGCGTGCAACCCCGTCCCATGAGCAACGCACCCCGGCATCACACACTTCTTACACACAATCACAAACATCACACTACCCAACATCCCCCCACCCCCACCCCACCCAACCACCTCCAATGTACAGTCCCCCCACCCACCCACCCAACCCCACTCCACCTACCCAACCTCCTCCAATGTACAGTTTCTACGTCAAATGTATATACTCTTTTCTGGACTCTTTTTGTATCACAAACAGTACTGTATTTGCAAATCTGGTATGTCATAAATGTATAGATGTAGCAGTACTGTCTATCTGTATGTCGTGTATGTCATATATGTTATGATGAATTGAAAATGGGGGACCCTGATGTGAACAAGACGAAAGTCTTTCTCTGGTCTGCATCCCCTTAACAATTGTATGTATTGAGCTGTACTGTCTGTACTGTACCCATTCTGCAATCTGTTAATAAAGTTTTCAATCAATCAATCAATCAAACCTCTTACACACACATTACACACCTCACATCACACATCTCTTACACATCACACACAAACACATCACACACACCTCACACATCACACACCTCTTACATGCACACATTACACCGCACATCACACATCTCTTACACATCACACAAACACATTGCACACACATCACAAACACCCAGAGGTGTAAAGTACTTGAGTAATTGTACTTCTTTACAATACTTAAGTACTGTTTTGGGGGATTTGTACTTTACTCGAGTCGAGTATTATTAGGTTTGTATACTTGTACTTTTACTCAATTACATTTCAGAGAAGAAGAAAAAACGTTTTACTCCTTACATTTCAAATGCAGACCTACAAAGTACAAATCTTGCAGGTCCAACTATTTTAATTAGTATATTTGTTTCTCTGGCCGAACTAACATTAACGTTATTAATCCTGCGGCCACACTTTATTTAAAAACAGCCAATCAAATCCCCATCATGGAAAATTAACCCGCCCACCAATGCTGATTGGTCCGTGTGCAAGACTAGAAAGCAGGGATATTTTATTAAACACCTGCTATCAGAAGAATAGACAGTCAGAAAAAAAGTTTTTACTTTTACTTTTTAGTACTTAAGTATATTTAAAATTAGAAACTTTTTTTTACTTTTACTCAAGTGTGTTTTTAGCCAGATACTCTGACTTTTACTTGAGTACGATTTTGAGACGGTACCCATACTTTATATACTTACACTTAAGTATAATTTCTGGGTACTTTTTACACCCCTGCACACACCTCACATCACACACCTATTACACACACACTCACATCACACACACACATCACATATCACATCACACACCTCTTACACACACCTCACACACACACATCACACATTTCTTACACAAACATCACACACATTACACACACACTCACATCACACACACACATCACATATCACACATATCACATCACACACCTCTTACACACACCTCACACACACACATCACACATTTCTTACACAAACATCACACACATTACACACAGCACACATCATATCTCACACACACATCACACACATCACATATCACACACATCACATCTCACACAAACATCACATCACACACACCTCTCACACACATCACACATTTCTTACTCACATCACAGACAAACATCACCACACAGACCTCACACACATCACATCACACACATCACACACCTCACATTGTGAGAGACAGACTCTCTCCTCTTTAATGAGACCAAAAGGTCCCTTTCACTCTCCTTGATGTAAATCACATATCCTGAGTTCATATTGTGTTCCTTCCCCTCCCAAACACCTCACCCCACTCATCTTTCCATATCAACCGATCCCAACCCCCCTCCCCTCTCGGACCCCCTCTCTCCCCCACGGAATCCCCTCTCGCCCCCACGGGAACTATTTCCATATCAACCGATCCCAACCCCCCTCCCCTCACAGACCCCCTCTCCCCCACGGAACCCCCTCTCGCCTCCACGGAGCTATTTCCATATCAACCGATCCCAACTTCCCCCCTCCCCTCATGGACCCCCCCCCCTCTCTCTCGCCCCCCATGGAACCATTTACATGTCAACCGATCGCAACCCCCCCCCCCCCCCTTCCCCTCACGGACCCTCTAACCTCAAACACTGGACACACCTACTTTCCCACACATCACACACACACACACACACACCTGCACACCTGCAGTAGGAATGCCACCGGTCCAGTCTGGTGTCTTTAACCATGTGACGCATCCTGTCCTGCCAAGACCGCTGCCTCTAGTGGAGCATTCATGTTGCCACTCTGGGGGAATATATATATATTTATACATGTTGCTTTCATATAATATTCACACAATATAGATGACTACATTAGCATTACATTATAGATAATAAACCACACATACTAATAACAGACACTAATACCCAAGCACACACACGCACACACAACATAGTCCTCAGGAAGATGAATGGTTATCCCATAATTCATTGCTGTCCAAGGAGTAAGTAACCTGAAGTTCCAGTCATTGTACTCTTTCCTCTAACTGGAGACGTTTTTGGTTTACGTTCTGGAGACACACCTGGCTTTCATCCAATGGCAGCGATTGTTGTAAAATAACATCATAACCTGATCTCCAACCTACCAAAGTCAGCCCATGTCACCCCACTTCTCAGGGACCTGCACTGGCTCCCCATTGCGGCACGAATCGCAGCGCCTGAGTGGAATAAAATCCCACAGAACATTAGAGAGTCCATTTCATTCAAAGGCCTTCAAGTATAATCTTATGAATTGGTTGATAGATAATCAAAGATGTGAACACTGATGTGTATACTATGTGGGGATTGAACTGTGTATATTTCAAGGGTTAAATGATGTATGTTATTGCTAATGTGTTTGTACTTGTACTTGTACTTTTTTGTACTAGGTACTAGCCCATTATTTCTGGCAGGGGGACTGCCAATGTAAACTAGCCTTTTGGCTACAATTGGGTACATTTACATTCTATTTTATGAAATGTTCCTTAATGTATTGGGTACTCAATGTTGGTGTATAGTTGGGTCATCATCTGTGGCACTTCTGTGACTTCCGTGATTTTATTGTTTGTTTTGAGTTGACCTTTAAATTCAGCTCAAGCAACTAACCTTGCTAGCTTTGCATACAGAATACTATTTTATGTTATTTTTGGTTCATTATGAAAATGTGATGGGATGGACTGGGCACCATATTCCCAGTAGCCTACCCCTATTTGGAAAATCGCAAATCAGCAACTGTTTACACACAAACATTGACTTTATTGACCTAATATGAAGGCTCTGTGATGATTTTGAAAAAAATCCCGTTTGGAGTTCAAGATTTGCAGCTATCTTGCATTTGAAGTTCAAAAATAGGACAAATCATTATATAAACACCAAATATGTATTCCTTGACCAAAATAAGGTCTGAAACCATGTATTGCATCATTGTAGGTCAAACCATGAAGTACATTTCCACGGCAGCCATTTTGGATTTTGGTCTCTCACAAAATATTCCCGGCTTTTAAAAAAATACACCCTGGCTAAATTAGTTTATTAACCCTCCTAGATGACAAATCCATTGAGAAACAGACCTTCGCTCTCCGCGGTCATGGAAGTGCCACAGATGACCCAACTGCGTCTATACTTCCCGCAAGCAAGTTGTCCTTTTGCGCGATCTGATTTGCCACTGACGTTTCTGGTCATGTGACATGTGCGCCCAATCGTGTGACGGCAAGTTCTTTGGACGGTTAAGCTTAGGCGCTCTTTCGAAGTTGGTTAAGGTTAGAGTTTGTCTTAGAGCATGGCGATAGAACGCCAGCCCTGATTCCAAACTCTAACCTTAACCAACTGCGAAAGAGTTGCCAACTGCGAAAGCTTAACCAGTGATGAACTAGGCGTTAGGTCGTTTGCAGGCTGTTTGAAGCGGAAATGGGCTAAGACACTGCTCGTCATGCGATTGGCGCACATGTCACATGACCAGAAACGTCAGTGGCCAATCAGAGCAACGCGGAAGGACAACTTGCTTGTGGGAAGTATAGACGCGACCCAACTAGTCCTTTTCCTTCCAGCATGGCTGCCTGTAACATACTGTAGCAACCATAGTTTGGTTCATGGCAATGGAAGAGACAATGGTTGCTACTATGTGTGTAACTGAGGGGTACAATTCCCTGACTGTATTACTAGATATGATACTTACTACCACTACCTTTGTACTTAATATTCGGCCACCCAGTACTCGGCATAAATATATTATGATGAACACTGTCACGTAGATGAAACGGATCCAACACAAATGTACGAATTAGAAATAGGTCTTTATTTCTACACAGCGATGGTGTGTAGAGCAAGCACTTAATCAAATCAATCACATTTATGAATGGGAATTAGTATGCACTTTTATGGCAAGAGTATTCGTCTGTATATCAATAGAGAATGTCCAATCTCTGAAGGCGCAGGTGGTACATATACGACCTGGAATAGTTAAGGAATAATAGCAATGATACTTTAATGATTATAAGACTGGATACACTAAGGGGGGTAATCCGGTCGCTTGTAAGACAACAGGAGTAGGAGGGGGGGGGGGGGTAGAGTCTGGCTGCCTCGTCCGGCCAAGGGTATCCTGGGTGAACCCACAGTTGTGCAGCTCGGTGCGCCAGCGATCCTTGGACCACAGATGAAAGCAGGTGGACTCTCTGTGAGCCGGCTCTCTCCGGTCCACGGGGGAGAGACGTGAAGCGACCTCGTCTTGCAGAGCGTCTCCTCACCTTGCGTCCTCTCCAGGGGGGGGGTTCCAACACACGGCAGTGTCGGGGGTCTTTATCCATGGAATAATCACTGTACACAAAGCATAATCCGTGCCTGGGAAGGCGGGCTGTCGTCGGTAGAATAATCCGGTATGCAGGTCCACTCGCTCGTCGGCTCTGGGGCTCCTCGGATGCAGTCTCACATGGGGTCGACCATCCTGGATAAGCAGCCAGTTCTCTGCCCGAAACGATGGGGTACTGACTACGATAGTATTCTCACCGCACGAAGCACTATATATTAACAGACTATTATTAGCTTAATAGACTACGTCCAACTCGACGATATAGTGCCAAATATGACTATTCAAATATTAATATACACGATGTCTCAATACCGATGGTAGGCCGAACTTGGCCTTACTCCCACACGTGGCGTCGCGGGGAGGCTTTACGTCTGTCACTCTATTGGAGGGTAAGAAACTGGACTGAAAAGGAAGTCCTACTTTAGTAGCGCAGTATATATACGCACTATGAACAAATAGTACCGTTAGTGGTGCGGTAGCCAGATTCCTACGCGGAACTAGGACTTGTTCGTACATGTTGAGCGGTACGTTTGAACTGGGTCTGGGGGGTATGGCAGCCTGGCACCAAGGTCTCGACCAATAGTAGAATGGAGACTATTATGGGATGTTCAGTAGGCTAGAATGGATATTCAATGCATATTGTACAAGGAATATACAAGGGATATCAGGGAATATTAGAGAATATACAAAGACAATTAAATATATATATATAATAAATATATATATTCGGTTTAATCTGGCCCTTCACAACAATGTGCAAAACCATCAGCTGATGCTGTTATCCAAAGCAACTTACAAATTGTGTACAACCAGTCAGCAGGAGGGGTACAACTCTGGCGGCTAAGGGTAGCTGGTGTTGTTCGTCTAGCAGTGCCGAACTTGAGTGCTACAGTCTTGAGTGCATAGTAGTATAGACATATTAGCATAGTATAGTAGTATATAGATGTAGTAGCATAGTACATAATAGTAAAATACAGTAAGGTGGTTATTTATTTATTTAATTATTATTTCACATATTGATTGAAGAAGTGTGTTTTTAGTCGATGGCGGGAAATTAGGCAGGTTTCAGCTGTCCTGACTGTGGTGAGAAGTTCATTCCACCATTGTGGAGCGAGGACAGAGAATAGCCTGTCCAGAAGGTGCAGAGAGTAGGGGTCTTGAGGGTGTGTGCATGGCGAGTGTGAGTGGCGCGCAAGCCGCTTGTGTTTTCCTTCGGTCATGACGTGCTTTATTGGATGGGGATGTGGTGGGCATTGATGTGTGGGGTATTTTGGGACTGGCTGCTCCGGGGGGGGGGGGGGGGGTTCACATGCCTTTCATACGACATTGTACTTATTTTATGCCTATTCTTAAGTCTGCACGTTTACGTTGCACTACTTTTATGTTTTTTTTTTTTTTTTTAATCCACTTTTTCTCCCATTTTCTATATTTTCTCCCATCCCAATTTTTGTATCATCCAATTCAACCCTCCCCTGTCACGAACGCTGTTTCTTGCCTCCCACAAGCCGGCTGCAATGTGGACTAAGTCATACATAGCACAAGTCCCCTCCGGTACTTGAGGTAACAGCAGTCGCATCTTTTCACCTGCGCAGCTCGATCTCTCAGTGGCGAGGAGTAACGCGTGGGAGGCTCACGCTGCCCCAGACACTTCCTGATTCTACTGCGCAGGCGCACCAACCGACCTGTAGGAGTCGCTGTCCACAACGCCCGATCCCCACCCATCAGTTTCCCACCCCCTAATACGGCCAATGTGTATTAGAATGAACGACCAGCTAAACTGAAAGCAATGTGGAGCGCTGGGATCGAACAGGCGATCCCAGCGTCTCCGCATTCGTGGCGAGCGCCTTGCCCACTACGCCACGTAGCCGCCCTTACTTTTATGGTCTTTTATACCTATTTTTATGTCTGCAATTTATGCATTGTTTTTTATTCTGTCAATTGTGTGCTGATTTTATGCCTATGTTCATTTTATACTAATTGCTGTGGGGCACTCTGGACTGCTGGACCCATGTGTGAAAAGTGCTATATAGATAGTTATTCATATTTATTATTATTATATTGTAAAAATGTATGTATTGAAATGTCTGTATAGTCTCGATGACATTGAAAATGAGGGTGCACCTCAATTGTCTTTTCGAGAATAAATAAAGGTTTGAGGAAGTGAAGTGAAGAGACAATTTACCAGAGGTAGGAGGGAGCCGTTCCCTCGCTGCATGGTATGCCAGGTCAAGAAACTTGAAGCGGATTCAAGATTCAAGATTCAAGAGGTTTATTTGTCACATACATACCAGGGAATACAGTGAAATGCGGGTGGCCATGGCCGCTTCGATTGTGCAATAATACAATAGTAAATAAAATAAGTAGAAGATAATAAAATATACATAAAATAGACATGATAAAATAGACATGTTAAAAGTCCTGAGATAAATGCAATATAATGTTAGCTACGAATTAAAGGCACTGGGTCCTATGCACACTACTATATAATATACAGTTTTACTCTATATATCCCTATGCTATACGTGCTATTACTAACTATACTATACAAGAACCACAACAGTTATTTCCTTAAAGTGACCTTTTTTCCCCTCCTTCCTTTAAATTGTCCTTTTCTTGTGTGTTAAGCCTTAAAGTCCCCCTATAGGGGGACCCTGCTTTTCTTTATCATAAATCGATCAATAGAGACCATATTAGATCCCCAATTATCATATCATGGGGTATCCTTGGAAAGCCACACCATTGGCTACAACCCTGTGCAAAGATTTTCGAGATCGCCAAATGATTGACGGAGCTAGAGCCCCGGGAGTCGGGGGTGGTAATGTGTACTTTTGCATACTTTGGGGCACGCCTCACATACCGGCATGTAACTCGAGAACCGCTGAACGGATTTTGTCACCTGACAACAAATAGAGCTTTAATTCTATCTATATATTGTATTAAAATAAATGCACACCGAGCCACTAGAGGTCGGCAAAGAATCGTCCACATGTGGGCCCTTGGATGTTAAGAGGTTAATGTGTTTAAATATTTTTTTTGTAGCCAAGAGTAAAGACCATAACCCTATCAAAAACAGTAGTCAAAGTGTATATTTTCATTTTTACCGATGTTTTATACGATTTATCGGAAATACGAATTTATCTGAAAATGCTAATTATCGTAAAACCGCAAGGAAATGACTAAATCCAGATTCAACCCTGCCATTGGAAAGAGGAGCATTTTCCCTATCCATAGATGTATGATTTGGCCATAATAAGGTCAAGTTCAAGGTCAAATATGAATTTATAATTAAAATCGATTATCATTAATTACTGTATCTACAAATCCTTCTGTTTAATCATCTTCCCTTTATTCATTTGCTTAGATTTCTTGTACACATGATCTCAATAAGGTGGTGAATGAGCTCAGTGAGCATTTTCTCGTACCCCGCAGATTTAACATGGTATTATTCACCATCAAAGATGCAAAAATAAATCATAATTTATATTCTCCTTTTCTTGATTACAATTTACTCAGCCTAGTAACAGACACAATATTTCTGACACTGGAAATACATACCCCCAGGCAGTGGCGGTTGGAATGCCCCACGGGCCCTGAGGCGAGATTGACAGCTCTTGACAGAATAAAACAGGAAAAAACATTTCAGCACCACGGAGAGTGTTCTCTGCACTGACTCGGTTCGGGCAGGATTTCAAAGATAGCCACTTTTATAGATAATTAATTTGTATCGCAACGGAGTCACGGATCTAGTCGACAAAATTCAAATAGAATAAACAAGTGTAAAACAAATAATTTTAAACGAAGTTTAGCCTATTAAATCAGTTTATAAGCGTTCGTTTATTTGCGGTCTGTGTGAGAACTGAGAAGCCTCCATCTGCAGAACAACAGCCAGCCCAGCTCTCTCTGTCCCCACGCTGGCCGTGAGGCCGCGGAGGTATATAAAGCAGACAGATAATAAATACTATTATAGACTAGAGTAAGAAAAGGGCAGTTTACTCACCTATTTGAATGGCATACGACGAGCCTTCCTTGCGTTGTGCAAAATCCTCGACAATGTCTTTAATGTCCAACGGGCTCTGGTGTTTTCAATGGACAGGATTGCAAGCCCACTCAGTCTCTCCTGACCCATGGCGCTCCGCAGGTAGGTCTTAATAAGTTTTAACTTGGAGAAGGATCGCTCGGCGGTCGCCACAGTCACAGAATAACAGCATGGCAGTACACACCTCAGTGAACGAGGAAGTTACGGACTGATGATCCACAAACAGCATTTTTGCAAGTTGGAACACTGACGACTCCTTAGCGATCTCTTGTTTAAAACAGACCCTGAATGACAGGAGTTGAGTGGCAAAGCATGGTTGCGGAATATGGATCATTCACTCACTGATGATTTCACTCACTGTAGACGTCTGCTGTTCGTTTTAATTTCCGCACCAGGTAAATTGTCTCATGACGCAATGACGCATTGATTGCTGGGTAATGTTGTTGTCCTCCAGTAACAAGTCAGATTTTGCACTGGAGGCACAACAGGATAGACAACATTTCCCAGCAATCATCATTCTTTAATTTATTTTAGGCTACAATCGGGAAGAATAGGAGGGCCTGACAGCGTGGGGACAGAGAGAGTTGGGCTGTTCTGCTGCAGATGGATGCTTCAGTTCTCACACAGACCGCAAATAAACAAACGCTTATAAAATGATTTAATAGGCTAAACTTTGTTTAAAATTCTTTGTTTTAGACTTGTTTATTCTATTAGAATTATGTCGACATAATGCTACGTGGCCCGACTAGATCCATGACTCCGTTGCGATACAAATGAATTATCTATAAAAGTGGCTATCTTTGAAACCACTGCTGTGGCGAGCCTGGGGCGAGCCTTTATCGCTACCGGGGAAACATAGGGGGAACATAGGACCCGGGGAACATAGAACCCTTTTGGAACATGGGAAACATAGGGGGAACATAGGACCCGGGGCATGGCGCAATGCAGTCTGTCGATGATGATCCAGTCCCACGAACGGCAACTCCATTCAGGCCCGGGCCCCAGACCCCCGCGGGCCCTAAGGCGGCTGCCTCGGCAGCCTCGCCTATATCGCCGCCTCTGCCCCCAGGTCCCTAGATGTTCCTAGATACCAAGAACATGCAAATTGACCTTGCAGAAGTGGAGCAATCTTCCATTTACTTAGGCATGTACCTTTAGGCGAAATATTCCTACAGTTTAACAGGTTAAAGTGACCGTTTGTGTGTGAGCGAGTGCAGAATGTGTGTTGTGTGTGTATGTGTGTGCTCATGTGTACTTGTGTGTGGAGAGATCAGTGTTCAATGTTCTGATGGCCTGGGGGAAGAAGCTGAGCCTTAGGGGCTGTCTACACGAGCGCTGGGTTTAATGTAACCGTGACCAGTCTCTCTGTTCTTGCTGCCTGTGCGCTTGCCTGAGCACAGCAGATTGAACAGGCTGTTGTTGGGGTGGTGGGGGTCTTTCATTATTCTGCAGGCTCTGGATTTGCACCTCCTGTTATATAAGTCCTGCAGGGGTGGTAGTGCAATACCCATAATACGCTCTGCTGAGCGCACCACTCTCTGTAGGGCCTTTCTGTCCTGGGCCGTGCTGTTTCCAAACCAGGCAGTGATGTTCCCAGTCAGAATGCTCTCTACAGCCCCGGAATAGAAGGAGTGAAGTATCTTCCCCCGATACTCTGAACTTCCTTAATTGTCTCAGGTGATAGAGGCGCTGTTTCGCCTTTTTTACCACAGTGTCTATGCGTGTTGTCCATGTCAGGTCCTCTGTGATGTGGACTCCCAGGTACTTAAAACGATAGGTTATGACTATAACCAAGTTCTGTTAGTAATGGTGACGCTCGGCGTCACTTCCGCACTGTACCTCGCTTGTGCACGCGCACTGAATAAAAATTCCACAATGTACCTTTACATCCCAATATTCGTCTGACCACACCCCTATCAGCTTACCTTCATAAGCAGGTGTGTGGCCACCTACTCGCCTCCTTCCCAAGCTTTCACCTCAAGGTGAGATCAAGGGCTGCAGCGGCATCGGACGCCGAGCGTCACCATTACTAACAGAACTTGGTTATAGTCATAACCTATCGTTCTGTATCGTAACGGATCTCGCTCGGCGTCACTTCCGCACAAGGGAGGCCGAGCGAGAGCCATCGGCCGACAAATACACCCCGCTGAGGCCCCCCACAACTGCCCCCAGAAATCACGGGGTCAAGAGCAAACCCAACCCCGTGGCAAGGCCGTAGCAGCGGAGCGCGAAGGAAGACCCAGACCCACCAAAGGGACTGGATCCCCTGGAAAACGGGGGCCCGGAGAGGTCCATGATGCCAGCATCAAGACCCCACCAGGTGGTCACTTAGTGACACCGCCCCCCACATCGCCAGCGTATTCGGACAAGGCCCCTCACAAGAGCGGGCCCTTTCCCCCCAATAGCACACCGCCTGGCACACTGCCCCTGCAGCACAGGCAGTCAGCATGGCCGTAAGCACCAAAAAAGGCTTACCAACGGAAGCAGGCAGCGCACCGGGGAAACCAGGCAACAGGCTGTAACCCGAGCCTGGAGCACTGCGGACGAGACAGGCGCCAGAGGGGTCAGCTGAAAACAGCCGCCCGGCGGAAGGGGCATATGCTGGCGTTGTTGATCACCATGCCACAAAGCCTCCCTTAAAAAAAAAACCCCAGCGGGTATGAGGCAGCGAAGGCTGACACGATTGGCAGACGTCATGAACGTGCAGGGGCACACTCGACCGGGCAACCCGGGAGTTGACTCTGCTCCAACACACCAGAGAACCAACCACCCAGTCGTTACCCTATGCAGTGGTTGGTCCCATAACCCCTCAAGAAAAAACTCCAAAACGTACCTGCGGGCACTACCGCAGGACAAGTGTTTCAGTTTCCAACAGGGTTATCCCAGGCCTACGGGTCGACGAAACATTACTTCGGACCGGGCCCGGCGATACGGGAAGCACAGGGTCCCCCGAGGAGGTCAAAGACCACCCCAACAGGCCCCTCTTCGCCATGCGTAAGAGAAGAGCGAAAAGAATGGAGAACCAGCCCCAAGCACCCCGTACTTGGTATTCCCAGGCGGTCTCCCAACCAAGTACTAACCAGGACCAACCTGCGTAGCGGCCGAGATCTGACGAGATCGGGCGTGTACAGGTTGGCACGGCCGTAAGCCATTATGACAGTGCAGAGTACAACGTACCCAACAAGGGTCTCCATAGCGCCTAACCCTGTGACACCCGGACCGACCTGGCATTTTTCCCCCTGAAAAAAGCCCAAGTCTCTCAGGGTACCAGAACAGCAGATCTGCATCCCCGGCGGACAACGGGTTTAACTGATCCGGACCAGCGTGACCAGAACCAGTCCCGTGCCCTAACCACGCCGACATGCCTACTCCAAGAGAAGGGGCAGATATGCGTGTTGATCTTAAAACATGAAAAGAAGGCGCCACCCAGCCGTTCAGTGCGAACCGCGCCCGGTTGCCCACCCCCAGGGCGTGAGACCCCTCTGCATATGTTCAGATCCATTCCGTCATCATCCCCCAGATATGAACGAGAATCCGTCGACAACCAACATAGGTCGTCGGAAGAGGAAAAAAAACCCATCCCAGTTGCTTTATAAAAACGCTGTTTTAACCCCAAGCAACCAAGGCGCGCCAGTCAGTCGCCTGATGTTCAACAGAACACCCCGAGCTAGCACTATGTGTGCATCGGGACATATCCACATCAATAAACAGGCTATTTAGACCTTTCATTGAATCCCCAAGGCGCCCAGGGGAACGACAAGAGGGGTGTGATGCTCCCTAACCCCAACTCTTTAATAAAAAAGAAGGAAGCATCAACAGCATAAAACCCAGTCTGCACAGCCGGGAGTAAAAACTGTTTATATTTTTACATTCAGTCACCCCTTATTTAGAGGGTTTAGACCGAAATTCCCCAGAAAGCCTTCCCACATGAGTCGTAGTATGAAAAAGACATGGCAACTGTGAGTCACGTGACCAACTGACTCAAGTTTACACATAAAATCGAGCGTAGCAGACCCGTAAGCCCTACGCTCTAACCCGACACTTTGACACCACAGACCTTGCGTAAAGATCTAACTCACGGAAGCCGTCGTCATAGCAACGTATATGCTATGACGGGGGGAAACCCCGCACACAACTCCTGTTTGTAATAGGAGCCGCGTCTATGACTGAGTGTATGCTGCAGACCTTGCTTAATCTCATAACACGAACGTAACTCATCCCTCAATGTATACAATGCAAATTCACATTTCGCAACCTCATCATATGTATTTAAGGGGACTTTTTATTTAGGCACAATATATGAGAGGGCCGGGGAGGGGTATAGAGGGGACCACAGGGGGAAATAGTCACTAATCAGCGGCGTCTGCTGCCTCGAGCCGCTCGGGCTTTGCCACCCCGAGAAGCCCCGGAGGGACGGTAGACAATCGGCTGCTGGTCTCGTCGATCCCTACCGTCTCCTCCGGTCGTAGATGGGCCGGCGGCAGCAGAAGCACCGTCTCTCCTCCTGGCCTTCTTTGATGGGCCAGCAGTGGCGGCGAAGGCAGTGGTAGGCACGGCGGAGGTAGCTCGACGTCGTGGAAGCCTTTTGACTCCACCGGCGAGGACAGGAGGCGGAAAATGGGGTTGGAGAACGGATCTCTCCTCTGCCATCTCTCTGCACATTGAGGTCATCAGCTGCAGGGCCTTCCCGAATAGTCCAGCATCGGAGAGGTTGGCCGTCAGAAGAGGGGCTCTCTTCTTCTCTGGCACACAGGCCTGCTCCAGCCAAAGCTGGCGCTGGATCAGAGTAGCCAGGGCGCGCACTTTCCCAGCGGCTATGGCCTGCACCTGGGTCAGATGCAGGACAGCTCCTGCCGCCTGGGTGAGCTGATCGTGTTGTACCTCGGTCAGCTCTGTGCCGCCCGTCATTATCCCCGATACAAATCTAGCCAGCTGTGCGATGTTAGATGCAGCAGCCAGCGACTGTGTACCAGCGACAAATGACTGGTCACCCCAATATGCCAATCGCCTAGCCGATTTTCCCTGGAGAACCGGCTTGCATAACGGTTCCCACACCACATCCGGACAGAGGAGAGCGGCCATCGGCCTATCAAGCCGTGGCACACCCTCTCTCATACCTTCAACCAACCCCGCCACCCGCGTAACTGGTACGTAGGCGGGAGTAAGGCCCATGATGTGAGACACCACCTGGCCCCGACTAACATAAGCCCCCATTGAGGGGAAAAATGGGTAGACAACGTCCACCCCTCTCACCGGGCGACGCTGCCAGAGATGACCTATGAGATCATCGGGGGCAGGAGCAGGCAATGGCTGCGGCAGGGGCACGTCGTTTGCAGCGGCCGCTACTGCCATGAGCTCGGGGAACAAAGCCTGCAGTTCCCCCTGCTGACCTTCCTCCACCGAACCCGCATCCCTCACATGCAGCAGGCTTCGACCGGTTGAGGAGCCACAGTCTGATGTGGCTGATAGCAGGGCATCCTGCCGATGAGGCCGAGGTGGTTCCCCGACATCCTCGAACAAGGCGCCCCAAGGAGACATTTCACCCCCCTCCAGTGTTACCTGGACGGGTGGGATACTCGCCTCCACTGGGCCTTCAAACAAAAATCCGTCCGACTCTACCATGTAATCCTCAGTTTCCATAGGGCATGCAGAGACCGACGCATCCTCGCTGGTCTCCAGCAATTCCCCAAACCCAGGCCGTTTGCGTCTGCAGGACACCATCTTGCGACGTGAACGGGCAGACACGAAAAGTTTGCGTCGCCAATCCTCCGGGACCAAAGGAACCGGCCGCTCAAGAACGGACGATTCCCCGGAACCAGAGGAACCAGAGTCGGGATCAGGCCACCGCCGGAGCGACGGCACCGATGCACCGGCTCCTCGGAGAGGCAAACTACCCATCGGCTGTCTCCCGGGCTTGGCTGGCAACCACGAAAGTGGCAACAGCCCCGCACCAGAACGCACGACGGAGGCGGGAATGGAGAACCGCTGGTGAAGAGTGGGTCTACTCTCCGAGGTAGACATTATGACTTAGATTTTTCTTTTGAATATTTATGAGAGAAGAAAAAAATAAGCACAATGTAAACACGTCTCAACTTTCTTCAACTAGCAACCTCGTCAAGTGGGGATCTACCGAAGGCACTTCCTTGTGGTGAAAGCGAAGAAGGAGGCGAGTAGGTGGCCACACACCTGCTTATGAAGGTAAGCTGATAGGGGTGTGGTCAGACGAATATTGGGATGTAAAGGTACATTGTGGAATTTGTATTCAGTGCGCGTGCACAAGCGAGGTACAGTGCGGAAGTGACGCCGAGCGAGAGCCGTTACGATACAGAACTGCTCATCCTGTCCACGATAGCCCCATTTATCCACAGTGGCGTGTGTGTCCCCTGCTGTATTCTCCTAAAATCCATGATCAGCTCCTTGGTTTTACCAATATTCAGGAGTAGGCTGCTATACCCCGGCACCAGAGTGCCAGGACATCAACCTCCTCCCGATAGGCCTTCTCGTCGTTGTTAGAGATCAGCCCCACCACCACTGTGTCGTCCGCAAACTTCACTATGGAGTTGGAGCTGAACCTGGCCACACAGTCATGTGTGTACAGTGAATACAGCAGGGGGCTGAGAACACAGCCCTGGGGGGACCCGATACTCAGGGTGATAGGGTTGGAGGTATGTCCCCCCACTCTGACCGCCTGGGGCCTGTCACTCAGAAAGTCCAGGATCCAGGCGCTCAGGGTGGAGTTCAGACCCAGATCGATCAACTTGTCAACCAGTCTGGTGGGGACTATGGTGTTGAAAGCTAAACTATAGTCGATGAACAGCAATCTCACATAGCCCCCCTTCTGACTATCAAGGTGAGAAAGGGTGTTGTGCAGTACCTTGGAGACCACGTCGTCAGTGGACCTGTTTGTCCTGTATGCAAACCAGTGGTGTCATTTCAGTAAAAGCCAAGGTATCTATTCTCCGGAACGTTCACTCTTCCTCAATATGTGCCAGACATGGGCTCATACAGTTTAAGGTGTTACACCGTCTGCATTTCTCAAAGGAGAAGTTGGCTAAGATTTAGCCAGGGACAGATCCTTTGTGCAATAGGTGCAAGACGATGATGGGTTCTCTCGTTCATACATTCTGGACTTGTCCAAATTTATATAACTATTGGACATCTATATTTGATACTTTTTCTGTAATATTTGGAACCAAAATTGACCCTTCCCCTATAATCGCAATCTTTGTAGTGGCACCAGAGGATATGCCTATTCACATAAAACACTCGAAAATCATTGCTTTTTCTACCTTAATTGCTAGGCGTTTAATACTTATGATGTGGAAGCAGGAGGCCTCTCCCACACATGTCCAATGGACCAGAGAGGTAATGGGGTTCCTGCACTTGGAAAAGATGAGATGCACCTTAGGAGGCTCTATGGATAGATTCTATAAGACATGGCAACCTTTCTTGACATATATGGAGAATGAAAGGATGTGTACACTTCCATAGTTGACTCTATGAGACTATGTTGAGACCTCGGGGCAAGTTGAAGATGTGAATGTGTTTTTGTTTTTGTTTTGTTACGTTTGCATTTGACTTATTTCTGTTAGTTTAGTGTTTGCCTAATGTGAGTCTGAGTTGAACCTGGGAGGGGGGGGGGGGGGTGAACTGGTGGGAGGGAACTGGTGAGAGGGAGTGGGGGTGAAAAAAAAAAAGAACCAAAGTGGATGTCTCTCTGTTTGACACTGACCATATCCTGTATGTATCCATGCTGGTTGAAATGAAAATAAAATTATAAAAAAAAAAAGGTATGGCAAGGAGGGAGGGTGGGCGGGTGAAGGGGGGGTTTCCCCCCTTGGTGGATATTTTTTGTCAAATCAGTTGTGCAATAGTCACTTTTGGTGAGTTGTTTCTATACAATTCACTTATATGACATTTAGGTATGACACAGGACTACAAAAGCATTTAGTATATAAATGTGTCAACAGACTAAAGCAGGGAACCACAACATTTTGCATACAAATTATGCTGAGCAGAATGTAATAGCATAGCTTGATAACTTGATAACTTTATTTTCTTGCAATTGAGCCAATTTTCCTTTGGTACGGTTATAGGTCATACTGGCCAATCGCGTCTCGCTCTGCCATTATGAGATGCCATCTCCACTCACCTATTGTGCGCGTGAAAAAGTTGCACATGCACGTCACTTGCACGTGATCACGCCTACTCCCGTGTGTGCCTACAAGACACAGGAAGTGGCCACGTCCACGCCCTTCCTTGTCTTTTTCCAGCGTGAGATTGTTCAAATGCATTTCAACCAGTGGAAACTATTGTGAAGCGAAAGGAGAAATTAAACAATGTTGGACTTTCGCCGGTGGTTCGCCAGCATGTTCACTACTGCTTGTTGTCCCGTGTGACGACCGGTCAGTGTGATGGCGCGGGGGGGGGGCTGTGTATTTGGATGAATGTGACACGTTGTTAAATGTTTTTCCATTTATCATGGCGCGCGCAGCTACTACTAATTCTGTTGCTTTTCGGGTCGCTGCTCCCATGTGTCCCGCCGGGGCTGTGTTCAGTTTCCCACCGTTTAACCATTACATTGCTGTAGGTCAAACGGTATCTAATGTTGCGGGTTTGGATGAGGCTTGTCTACCCTATGCATTTATGAATCTATGAATTGAAAATGGGGGACCCTGATGTAAACAAGACAAACGCCTTTCTCTGGTCTGCATCCCCTTAACAGTTGTGTGTATTGGGCCGTGGTAAGTGTGCCCATTCTGCAATCTGTTAATAAAGTTTTCATTCATTCATCCCTTACACGGGTGGATGGTCTGACGACGGGGCTCAGGACAGGTGTGCCGCAGTGGAGGTTATTGCATCACTACTAGTGAGGCAGTGCTTCACTAGTAATAGAATTTGGTCAGCAGCCGCCACTGGTGTGCCGTGCTTAGAGAAGCGGGTGGCATCGGTCCTTTGTCCTGACATGGTAGAGCGGTATCCCGACCGGTAGCCGACGCCAAGGGGCGAGTCGGCCCGGCAGGTGGCTGAGTGGGCTGTTGAAATTTATACCGCCGCAGTACAGAATTTAGCAGCAACTCAATTGGCTGTTTTTCTGCCTAAAATGGTGTCGGGTGATGGGGTCTTAGGGCTAGCCGACGTCAAAACCATCGCGCAAGGTTTTGAGGTTATTCAGCTTTTGACCCAGCCGCAGGCAATAACCGCAGGGAGGGCTAGGATGCTGTCGACTCTTGTTCACAGACATCTTTGGTTGGAGCAATCTCCCCTGGAGGAGGAGAGGAGAGTTCTCCTCAGGGCTCCCCTCTCCGTGGATGGACTTTTTGGTCTGTCCACGGAGGCGCGGGCAGTATTTGACCGGGGCCCCACGCGGCCCCACACGCACAGCCAGAGGTGAGAGCACGGTCTCGCCAGTGGCTGCGGCAAGACCCCAACCGGCGGCCATGTGTCCCCCGCCTGGGATAACCTGGACACAAGGAGAACAGGTTATCACGGCGCCGACAGCCTCGGCGGCCGAGGGATCGGCTGTATTAGATGGGCACGCCCTAAAAAACCATTGCCATCTAGCTGTGTCTAGCACGCTCTCCGTTCACTCCCCCCGCTACACTACGGGATTCAGGGCTCTGTTGTGTCCCCTCTGGCTGCGGGCCGCGTTCTTCCAGTGAAGCGCAAGCGGCCCCACATATCAATTCTCATGAAGACAGGGGCTGACACCCAGCTGCTGGCTAGGCCTGGGTCTGTCTATGAGAATGCTGTACTGTCAGGAGGCTCCCGCACCACACGTCCTGCGTGAACCCTAGGCCCAGGAGGTCGCAGCGCGGGTTCCCCCAGCCCCGCCCTCGCCAGGCCGGGTATTACGTTAGTGCCTCCCCCGTCCGGACTTCCGATCCTGCGGTGGTCAGTCAGGCACGCGTAATTTGGGTGGTAGTAATATCACTACAGGGCTACGGTGTCACACCATGCCTGTCCAGCCGCAGAGCAGGCTGTCCTCAGCAAGCTAAGCCGGGAAGATGCTCAGCGGGGGAACTACCTCATTCACCGGGGGTGATGAGCGCTCCCCCCATATCAGACTGCCCCTTTTTGTCAGGGTCCCCCTTGGGCGTGATTGCCTCGTTGGTAGAGTCAGGGTGCGATATCCCGACTCCGCGAGACACCTTGCTTGCGCGACTTTACTGTGACGCTTGCTGACATAGGCTATAGGTATGAGTAACGTTACAGAACCACACATAGTCCACAGTACACCACACAGGTCTGCATGCATGATGAAGACACACATATTGAAATACACATGCTCAGATTAACCCCTCTGATCCAACACTAAAATTCACACACAACAGTCCTATTTACACATAAACACACGGATGAACCAATACCGAACAACAAGTCCACGACCAAACACATCGAGTCTAACATTATTATAGTAGGCAAATGCTACATTATCACACCAGTCAGCAGTGGCACCCTGGTCAGTACTCAAAGAGTGACGCACCCACACACGAGACAAGCGCAGCTGCGCATGTAACCAACGCGTGCAATAATCATACCATAGACATTTTATAAATGAGCAATAATAATAATAATACAGTTACTGTAATTAGGAAAAGTAGGTCTTACCTTAACACAGAAGCGACCACAAAAGCCTGGGATCAGCTGCCTGCAAGATGCGTCCTCACTTGCTGTTTTAAAGTGGCGTGCTAAAGCAGGGTAGTTATTCCAGACTGCTTTTACAGTATTAAAATTACTCGCCACCCACCTGATGGTGAAGATCTGCCCAATTCTCAAAATCTGCATGTCACAGAAGTAGTCCCCACAGCAGGCTGCTTCGCCTTCTTTGTAAAACCAAAATTGGTTAGAAGGCTTACTGTGAGAACTGGGGTCTGGAGCACAGCCCAATTGCTGAACACACGAGAGGAGAAAGGAGCGGTTTCAAGGGTGTTTAATTGTAAAATGAGCAACACAGGAATTGGGGGGAATAGAACAGGGTTATGTTCTGTCTTGTGGCTGCCGCGGCGGCAGCGAGCGAGCAAGCGGTCCTTGTGCTTGTCTTGGAAGCTGCTGGGCTGCAGCGGGAGAACAAGTGTTCCTCTTCGGGGACAGGAGACGTCCAGGCAGGGACGGCGGTCCTTTGGGGCACAGGAGAGAACAGGTTAGAGTAGGCAAATACAAGGTTGGAATCCAGCAGAGCTTCAGGCAGAGACGTCGTACCTGGGTAGTGGTAATCAATACCACGACAGCTTCTGGTCAGCGTCGAGGGGTAGAAGTAGTCCCCCCATCAGGGTAGGATTGAGTGCAGCTATGGAGAGTGGGGTGCCTGACCGCGTGCGAATTAGGGGGATGGAGTACAGCTGGGCGTATGAGGGTAAAGGGAGGGGTGGATGGAGAAGGAGAGGATGAGGAGGAGTGTGCAGTGGATGGAGAGGGGGATGAAGAGGAGCGTGTGGAGGACGTGAGGGGAAAAGGAGGGGGAGTGAAATATGCCTGTGCTGTGATTATGACACTTACTTCTTTGATATTTCGTTTAACTTTCAACATTATCCTGTATTTTTTTTTCTTTTTATACAGCGGGTGAAGTTTGATTTGTGCCTGCAGGCTGCAGCGCCGCCACGCTCCGAATGGTAAACGCAAGAATAGCATGCATGTTGCCATCTATTACGAGTAGGGTATATCTGCAGTGCCGCAACCCCATAGATTTATGCTATTGTCTATTACGGTGAATTAGTGCGCAAAACATTAATCATACATCAAAATAGCCTAATTTTATTATTATACACGATGATGACGATACAGAAAATTACAGACATTTTTTAAATGCATGGCAAAAATAGCATTTATTGTCAGTATTTTAGAGACCCCCCAAAAATTCACAAATCATGTCTTCAGGGGAGCTGATGTCTCATATAGGGGAGCCATGGCTGCCCCAGCTCCCCATGGTTCGCACCCTGCCTGGCAACCCGGCAACCCGGCAACCCGGTCCCCAAGCGGGAATCGAAGCCAGGACCTTCTTGCTGTGAGGCAACAGTGTTTACCCTTTCACACTACCAAATGGTTAACCCTTTCACTGCGACAATATAGAAGGTTAACCCTTTCACTGCCACACGACAAAGTGTTAGCCCTTTCACTACCACACTACAGAAGGTTAACCCTTTCACTACCACACTACAGACGGTTAAAGGCCAACTTGCAGGTTGTATTTTTGTTCAATAAACAATGTGGACTAGGCCAACGGTGACTTTCATGAAGAGGGGGAAAAAAGTATCGAAATTGACCCAGTTTTAGCGTTTTTATCAAAAATGTTGTCCGCCCAACCACAACCACCACGCAAGTGCATATTTTAATCCATGTTTCATAGCGTGCGTGTGTCATCGTAATGATGATGTCACACCAGGTATCAGGGCAGCAGGGGGCGCTGAGAATCACACGCAGGTAGTAGCAGGAAGCAAAGAGCCTTCTTGTTACTACTAGCCGAGGAATCTGTGGCTAGTATCTGTTTCACCTAACACTAGTGATCCGTGATCATAGCCATTTATCTCTAAAGCTAACCACTATTTGTAAAAGCCACAACCACGTTACCATATTTGTAAATACTAATGTAAATCATTGTGTTGTTGTACATATTGTGTATATAACGTTAGTAGCTTGCTAGCCGGCATTCTCGAAACTCCTAACTCCTGTATACGTTTGTCCTCACAAACAAAGTATTCTGCCAGGGAACTTATGGACACGACAGTAGCAGTAGTTATAAGGTGTTTGAGCTTGTAACGTTAACGTTAGTTAGCTATCGTGGTAGCCCGTTTCGTGACTGTGATGCACCGAGTGCATCACAGTCACGAAAGGGGCTACTATCGTATCAACATGCCGTGACGTGTAGCTAGCTAGCTTGCTAGCCGGCATGATGCGTGCAGTGCTTTGCCCCACAGGTCTGAGAAGAGGACCTGCACATTTGACTCGTTCCCGAAACTCCTCTACATGCCCCGATTTAAAATGGTTCACGACAGTAGACATAATACTAACGTTAACGTTAGCTAGCTAGCTTGGTACTATGACCCGTGACGGGGATAAGGCAACAGTCAATAGTGCTGCGTATTGAACAACAGGCTGCCTATTGGTAAATGTAGTTCTTTTTTTACGACATTAAAACCCTTATAACTACCTTTGATTCAACCAAAAATGCAGTAGTAGCTGGTCCATCAAAGTCTCTCCGATGATTAAACCCATTTTCGTCTTGTAAGGCGTCCATTTGGATCAAGGAAATGGCTTTCCGCGCTCGTCAAACTCCATTGTAGTGTATGAGAGGTAGGGAAAAGTTACCTGCAGTGACGTCACGGCACTGATAGCGTCTGATAAGCTTTTTTCATTGGCTCCATACATGTTATTCGTGCATGGACATTTTTAACCCTTTCTGAGTGGAATTTCCGGCATCAATAATAATCAATAATAATAATCAAAATAAATAATGAAAATAGATACCAATGATGTAAACTACACATAATTGAAGACTATAGGGTTTAACCTGCAAGTGGCACTTTAACCCTTTCACTACCACACTACAGACGGTTAACCTTTCACTACCACACGGTTAACCTTCTGTAGTGTGGTAGTGAAAGGGCTAACCACTACACCACCGTGCCGCCTCTCTGTATATGAGAAATATATCAACAGCATAATCATTTGGTGTCTTATTACTGGATGGTGTAAACAAGTCAGCGAACAGTCCAGTGTTTACCTACTCTACCACAGAAACCTTTGTTACCATGGTTACAGGCAGCCATACTGGAAGGAAGAGAACTACACAACACAATAGGCCTCTGTTTGATAACAATGGTGCAAAGACATAAATGAGGAAGTTCCACAGTGCTATGGACATATATATATAATATATAATAACAAGAAGGAAACTATAAAAGAAGGAAGGGTCCTCACGTCACTGTGGAGCACATGAACACACATTGGTGCCAAGCTTTCAGTCTGGCATTGAGTTGAATGGGATCAGCCATCAGTCATTTAAACAGGTTATTACGAACGAATGATTGAATGTCAGGATTATTAGCAATCTGTTGCATTGTTAACTAACGTTTGATATATTGGTTGATGTATATTTCCTCAGATAGTTTGTATATTTTAATACAGGCTTCAATAGAACTAGCACCAAAGTCTGACACCAAGCAAAGCGTAGAACGCTGGCATTCTGACGTGACGACCCTTCCTTCTTTTATAGTTTCCTTGGTATTCTGACGTGATGATCCTTCCTTCTTTTATACAGTAGTTTCCTTCAACAACAGGAAGTTCGACTTCAAACTCACCTGACAACTTCACCTTTACACCTTGTTGTTTTTAGTTTTTTGTATTTGTCAACACCCCGTGACAAACACGCCCCCTACTTCCCACTAGGCTCACACCCCCACACACCCACACACCAACCGGTACGACAGGCTTATTCCTCACTAGCAGCAAGCAGGAGGACAGACGCTGAGACCAGCACTCACACAGAGAGAGAGAGATCTACCCTGAGGTGAGTGATGATGACTGTGGTGTGGACTGTTACGCGTTGTTCATACTGTTGCATTATGGAATCTTTTATAACATACTACAACAATAATAATAGCTTACAGTTAATTTATGATACATTTATTGGTATTGTTTTATTAAATATGGACTCTTAGTTGACACCTAGAGCTTGTGAGCCTGGTGGCAGCCATGTATTTATTTGAACCCTTTCACTACCACACTACATAAGGTTAACCCTTTCACTACCACACTACAGAAGGTAACCGCAGTGGAAGGGTTATTAACCTTCTGTATTGTCACAGTGAAAGGGTTAACCCCTTTGTCGTGTGGCAGTGAAAGGGTTAACCCCTTTTGTAGTGTGGTAGTGAAAGGGTTAAGGGTCCAGACGTTCGTTGCTCTTTAGGAATGAAGCTCTGAACCGGACGGCTACGTGGCGTAGTGGGCAAGGCGCTCGCCACGAAATCTGGAGACGCTGGGCTTGCCTGTTCGAGCCCAGCGCTCCACATTTGCTTTCAGTTTAGCTGGTCGTCCGTACTAATACACATTGGCCGTATTAGGGGGTGGGAAACTGATGGGTGGGGTTCGGGCGTTGTGGACAGCGACTCCTACAGGTCGGTTGGTGCGCCTGCGCAGTAGTTTCAAGTTTCAAGTTTCAAGTTTCTTTAATAGTTGTCATACAGAAGTACAGAATACTTTTATACAAAATGCTTCTTACTGTTGCGCTCCAGAGACTGTGCAATCAGGAAGTGTCGGGGGCAGCGTGAGCCTCCCACGCGTTACTCCTCGCCACTGAGAGATCGAGCTGCGCAGGTGAAAAGATGCGACTGCTGTTACCTCAAGTACCGGAGGGGACTTGTGCTATGTATGACTTAGTCCACATTGCAGCCGGCTTGTGGGAGGCAAGAAACAGCGTTCGTGACAGGGGAGGGTTGAATTGGATGATACGAAATTGGGATGGGAGAAAATATAGAAAATGGGAGAAAATGTGGATAAAAAAAAAAGGAATGAAGCTCTGAACGTTCACTCTCACAAAAACGTGGTCATAAATCGGGAATACTTTGGCAGCGTTCCATCATAATTTAACAACAACAGCAGCTCCACTCACTGCTTCTGTGTTAAAACTCACCATTTAACATGTATGATGACAGGAATTATTACGCTAATTCAACCGTGTTGATGGGAGATGTGTGTAACGTTATTCCAACAATAGTTACAATGTGTCAGTGTATCCTTCCGTATTAATAGTAATAATTATGATAACCCTTTCACTACCACACTACCAAATGGTTAACCCTTTCACTACCATACTACAGACGGTTAACCGGTTAAATGACTATTACCATAAATTACCATCCGCTGCACTGCAGCAGCTCTCTTCCACTAATGGAACAGCAGATTCCTTGGTACAGCCAGTTTGTCTGGAGTGTTTGTTTGGGTGCATGAGTCATGATCACCATGTAGCACTCGCTAGCTACGACTTGCGTGTCCGTCTGTATTAAAAGTCTATGAAGTAGGCGTGTGTTGTTGGCCCAATTGTCTGTTTTTACTTTTACTGCTGGATTGTGTATCACATGGAGTGTTTCTCTTTTTATTTGCCGTGCTGTGTGAGAACTGGAGTCTGGAGCACAGCCCAATTGCTGAATACACGAGAAGAGAAAGGAGCGGTTTCAAGGGTGTTTAATGGAAATTGAGCAACACAGGAATTGGGGGGGAAATAGAACGGGGTTAATGTTCTGTCCTGTGGCTGCCACGGCGGCAGTGAGCGAGCAAGCGGTCCTGGTGCTTGTCGGGGGAGCTGCTGGGTGGCAGCGGGAGAATAGGTGTTCCTCTAGTCGGAACAGGTGACGTCCAGACAGGGACGGCGGTCCTTTGGGGCACAGGAGAGAAACGGGTTAGAGTAAGCCAATACACGGAGGGTATCTAGCAGTAGAGCTTGTGGCAGAGACGTCGTACCTGGACAGTGGTAATTAATACCACGACAGCTTCTGGTCAGCGTCGAGGTGCAGATATAGTCCCCTCATCAGGGAAGGATTGAGTGCAGCTGGGGAGAGTGGGGTGCTCGCCCGTGTGTGAATCAGGGGGATGGAATACAGCTGGGCGAATGAGGGTGAAGGAAGGGGTGACTGAAGAAAGAGAGGATGATGAGGAGTGCGCAGTGGATAGAGAGGGGGATGAAGAGGAGCGTGTGGAGGACGTGAGGGGAAAAGGAGGGGGAGTGAAGTAGGCCCGTGCTGTGATTATGACATGCTGTCGTTGAGATGTTTTGTTGTTTGTTTGTCTTTGTTGCTTGTTGGTGAAGCTGCAAATATGAATTGCCCCACGCGGGATCAATAAAGTTGTCTGAATCTGAATCTGAAAAATTCTGAACCATTATTTGTATCTGATTAGGTGATTCCTACTTAACAAAGTTCAGTGGTTACATTTTGTTTGTTTTCCTGGCTCGTCACACACACACACACACACACACACACACACACACACACACACACACACACACACACACACACACACACACACACACACACACACACACACACACACACACACACACACACACACACACACACACACACACACACAGGTCAAGTTCAATGTCAAATATGAATTTATAATTAAAATGGATTATAATTTATTACTGTATCTACAAATCCTTCTGTTTAATCAGATTATTTGTACACTTGATCTCAAGAAGGTGCTGAATGAGCTCAGTGAGCGTAATCAAAAGAACCTCAATGTTTTCATCGTGTTATTCACCGGCACAGATGCAAAATAAAATCATAATGTATATTCTCCTTTTTTTATTACAATTCACACAAGCCTAGTAACAGACACAATATTACTGACACTGTGAATCCATACCCCCAGGTCCCTAGATGTTCCTAGATACCAAGAACATGCTAATTGACCTTGTAGAAGTGGAGCAATCTTCCATTTACTTAGGCATGTACCTTTAGGCAAAACTTCTGAAAATAGGTCTACAGCTTAACAGGAAAGGAATGGCGAGGATGTTAGATGCATTTGACCCGTTGTGGAAAAAAACAGCAGGCACTTATTTCTGGTCGCAAAATAGGCGGACTCTGGAGCTATGCTGTAACATCTACACACGCGGAGCTACTGTTGTTGTTGCAGATATGCTCCAGGGGATTTTCAAAATAAGAGTATCGCAATATGAACCGATCTTTTTACGTTGCATCGATCCTATTAGATCATTGACAATAGATCGATATATCGATCTGGATCGATGTATCGTCCCACCCCGTACCCAAGGCCGGCCATCACATTGAGCAGTGGTTGGTATTTTATATACTTGTCCCGGAAGGCCTGGTCCATGTACAGATCAAAGGCACAGCCTACTTCTATGATTAGCACCTCCTTGTTAGAAAAGATAATCGTTGGTAAGACCAAACCATTCTGGTAGCACTCTAGTATGTTTGTACATTGCTGCACTAGATGGTGAGATGTTTTGTATACCGCATCAGACACAATGTCCACAATACGGTCATGACGAGCTATGTAAAGGTGTTTGTAGTTTCAAGTTTCAAGTTTCTTTAATAGTTGTCATACAGAAGTACAGAATACTTTCATACAAAATGCTTCTTACTGTTACGCTCCAGAGACTGTGCTAGACAAGATAGTATCAAATAACATAGTATAGCATGTAATTTTAGAAGAAGAAAATGAGGTCACAGTGTTCGGTATAGACATATGTACAATGTTCTGAGTTACCATATAATATACAATACTATGCAGTGTACTAATGTACAGTACTATATAGTGCAAAGCAGAAATGGGATGAGGTACAATTTAGGTACAATTTACAGTAAGGTGTACGAGTTGTAGTGCAATCCTTCATCAATAAATATAAAGTGTGGGGAGTGGGTGCTACAGTGTGTTTGTTTAAAGTGGGTGTGTGCTATAAAGTGTGTGGAGTGGGTGCTACAGTGTGTTTGTTTAAAGTGAGTGTGTGCGTGTGGATGTGTGTGCTATGTGCGTTTGGTGGTTGTTGTTGTGTAGTGTTCATTCATTGTTCGTTTAGCAGCCTGATGGCCTGGGGATAGAAGCTTCTTCTGAGTCTTTCTGTGCTCGCCTTGAGACTCCGGTATCGCTTGCCTGACCGCAGCAGTTCAAAGAGGCAGTTGTTCGGGTGACTGGAGTCTTTAATGATTCTCTTCGCCTTGCCCTTGCAACGCTTGTTGTAAATGTTCTGGAGGGTGGGGAGCCCCCCTCCAATTGTGCGTTCGGCTGAACGTGTCACTCTTTGTAGTCTGCTTCGGTCTTGTGCAGTGCTATTCCCAAACCAGGAGGTGATGTTGCCGGTCAAGATGCTCTCTATTGTACATGAGTAGAAGTTCTTAAGGATCTTCTGACTGACTTGGAACTTCCTTAGGCGCCTGAGGAAGTAGAGGCGTTGTCGTGCCTTCTTCACAACACTGTCAATGTGTGTGGTCCATGTCAAATCCTCGGATATGTAGGCTCCGAGGTACTTAAAGCTGTTGACTCTCTCAACCGGTGCCCCGTCGATGCTGAGGGGGCTGTAGTCCTTGACCCTCGACCTCCTGAAGTCCACAATCATCTCCTTTGTTTTGCTGACGTTCAGGGAGAGGCTGTTTTCCTGGCACCATCCCGCCAGGACCTTGACCTCTTCCAGGTAGGCCCTCTCGTCGTTGGCAGAGATCAGGCCCACCACCACTGTGTCGTCAGCAAATTTGATGATTGTATTGCTACTCCGCTGAGCCACACAGTCGTGTGTGTACAGGGAGTAGAGGAGGGGACTCAGAACACAGCCCTGGGGGGCCCCTATGTTGAGGGTGATGGATGAGGAGGTGCAGTTGCCTGCTCTCACCACCTGGGGTCTGCCAGTCAGGAAGTCCAAGACCCACTGGCAGAGGTCATAGTTCAAGCCCAATGTATGCATTACATCCATTTGTTATGAGTGCAATGGATTCGACGTGTTGTTGTGAATCCTGATGGTTTACTTTAAACAGAATGGACTGTGAGGATACCAGGTGGACAGATTGTATTTATTGGGTAATACCTGCAGTCTTGCTTTGATGGTAAATTTAAAAAACATCCTCACCAACAGCGGCGTTCTTAACACACTGAGGGCTAGATCCACAAAGAATGGATTGCACGGAGCAAGTTGCACCCTTACTTAAAATTCATTATGAATTGAAAATGGGGGACCCTGATGTAAACAAGACGAAAGTCTTTCTCTGGTCTGCATCCCCTTAACACTTTGAGCGCCACGCCTGGTTTTCCTTTTTACCGGCTGAATGCCACCATCGGCGCCAATGTTAACGTTAATATCGCCTAATCTATGTTTTAAATTATGGCTATGTGTCTAATCTGCCCATCGCATTATCAAAGCCTATTTTCCAGTCAGTGCTGTCAAGGCAGATTGTTTTTTTATCGCGTCGTTTCCGTTTCAGAGCATTTAGAAAAGCACCCGTTTTCAGATAGAAAACAGCCCATTCTGGAGCATTCTATGAAAATCGTCTTTTAGTGGAATATTCCACAACGTTGATATTCGTCGGCCTTTTTATGAATCGTTTTCAAATAAACGCTAGATGATCAATATTATACGTGCACGCAAGCACATTACGGCCGCGCACGGATAATCGCCTCATTGATTTCCTCTCGGACTTTTACAGTGAAACCGAAAGAAGACATTTCACAAAACAGCCTATATCTTCATCAAACTTACTCTGATTATCCTACCACTGATAACATAGAGTCCTTACCTGACATCAGATGGTATCCAACTGGTATATTCCAATTCCTGATCACCATTCGAAAAAATCGATACGTGTATGGATCCAACGCGATACTGTAGAACTCCATGATCAGCGGGGATCTGAGGTTCCAGAATGAACTGTGGTAACCCCGGCTGGATCAGTGGACTGGAAAATGTGGAGTACCGGATTTTTTTCCCCATTCATTTTCATTGAGTCCATTCCAAAATCACTTATGTCATCTGGGAGACGACAGGGGGCGCTTTTTTCCACAATGATCGCCGGCGCCGCTCGGCTATACTCGGGTAGGCTCGGGTGATGCAATATGATTTCAGATCGCTAAAAAAAATAAATAATAATAATTCCGAGAAATCTCGTGAGTGGCTTTCAACCACCTATAAATAAACCCGAGATATCTCGTGAGTGGCACTGAAAGTGTTAACAATTGTGTGTATTGAGCCATACTGTATTGTACCCATTCTGCAATCTGTTAATAAAGTTTTCATTCAATGAATCAATCTGCACGGTGATTGATTGAATGAAAATTGTATTAACAGATTAACACACACACACACACACACACACACACACACACACACACACACACACACACACACACACACACATGGGTACAGTGGCTCACAATGAGCAAACTGTTCCCTTTCAAGCGTTTCTATCTTGCATCATTTATCCACACTGTGCACATAATATGCATTTCAATCCAGGGTGCGTTACCTTTGTCAACACAGGGCCCTGCTAGCAGGCCAGGCGGGGTGAAACGGGTGAAACGGGTGAAACGTAGCAAAGGCCGTCTATGCATGTACATTGGAGGTGGTTGGGTGGGTGGGGTGGGGTGGGGGGGATTGGGTAGGAGGGGTGGGTGGGGAACACTGTACAACTGTACAAGCAAAACTGTACATTGGAATATTGACAAAACCATAATTGGTCAATTACTGTACATTGGAGGGGGTTGGGTTAGGACATTTATATAGCCAATTGGATATCTGACATGGCTTAATCTAGAGATCAACGGGGCTTTAGTCATAATTTTTTACAACAACAACAATAACAACAACAGTTCTAACATTTGGGGTAATTTTACATTAACTCATTGACAGCCGGGAATTAGACGGGCCCCGCTCCAGCACTGCCACGCTTTAAAAGATAGGAGTGCATGTGCATCACCTTGTTTGTAGAGCTATAACTATATTCTATATTATAGCTATGGATACAATACTATGGCCCATTTAACATCACCTGTTTAATATGTGAACAAATACATTTTTCCATCCATATGTTCCCGTGTTATACCGTGGTGAATATAAGTATGGTTTTAGAGCGGTCTAGGGTCATTCCCGAAATGCTGAGTTATAGCCGTATACGTCAATTCCACTATAGACGTTGCCGTTACTTGCCTGTATACGCTATTATTCCGAAATCAAATCTATATCATAAGTATTATGTTCCATCATGAATGCATGAAAGGGTGGGGGGGGGGTCGTTTCTGATTATTTGATTGTCAGTAACGGCATTTGTATTGAACACTAAAACAAAAATCAGCCCGATCGGTATAAAAGCATTGCAGGATCAAGCAAAAATGTACGTCAAATCGTCCTTACCTGTGATCGGGAGTATTCCAAAAATAATATTCCAATTGTTTGATCGCCATCTGGTACATCCAATGTCCATTTGGTCCACGGCATAATCCACCACAACATATGGATCGGGGATATTTGACGCGCTTCAATGGAACCGGGAGAACCGTTCGCCTCGCCTGACAAATAAAAATGAAACCCGAGACATTTGGCCGTTCCACAGGCCACGATACAAGGTTACAAAGGCGGCTTGATACCGCCGTCTAGCTGGATGCGGCCAATATTGCACTTTGGAATTTTCAGGATGATTCCCCATGTTAACCCCGGGTCTGTGTGCCTGTAATGAATAGAAATATAGAATAAAAGAAATAACGATCAAATAACGTATATATACGTGGTTGGTGTTCAACGGTTGTCGGGCCAAACACGTATATAATCGTTGTTGGCGGCCATTGAGTTAACAACAATCAATTCCTCCATTCAGATGGTGCTTGTGTGGTTTAACAACTCAGTTTGATAGGCTCCTTTCGGTTGTTTGTGATTCTTGTAGGCAGCTCACATGTAAATGAACTTCATGCCGATGTTCCAGTTAACCCCTTCACTACCACACTACAGAAGGTTAAGCCCTTCACTACCACACTACAGAAGGTTAAGCCGTTCACTACCACACTACAGAAGGTTAACCCCTTCACTACCACACTACAGAAGGTTAACCCCTTCACTACCACCCTACAGAAGGTTAACCTTTCACTACCACACTACAGAAGGTTAAGCCCTTCACTACCACACTACAGAAGGTTAACCCTTCACTACCACGCTACAGAAGGTTAACCTTTCACTACCACACTACAGAAGGTTAACCTTTCACTACCACACTACAGAAGGTTAACCTTTCACTACCACACTACAGAAGGTCAACCCTTTCACTACCACACTACAGAAGGTTAACTGTCCCTCAGTGTTCTGTACCTCAGTGTTCTGTACCTCAGTGTTCTGTACCTCAGTGTTCTGTACCTCAGTGTTCTGTACCTCAGTGTTCTGTGCCTCAGTGTTCTGTAACTCAGTGATCTGTACCTAAGCAGTAGGAGGTGGTGATTGGTGTGTGTGTGTGTGTGTGTGACATCCTGTTCTGTTGTATTTCAATGCCTGCGACAGCCACATTGTTCAGCTCTCAGAGGTTGCGTGTGGGGAGACAGATTATCCCAGCGGTGGCGTCAGTTATGCGTGTGAGTTTGTTGTGAGAAGGTTGTAATAGTCTAAAAGTAAACTCAGAACAAGTGCTTTATCATTAGCAAATTAACCATGATTTTGTTTTTAATTGATTGTGATTGAAAATGGGTTGACCCCATATAGATATCAGATGATATTCATATCTATGTGGATGGGATTGTAGATTGACTGCAGTGTCATTGTTTCGTGGACCCTAGCAGGTGTAGGAAAGATGAACAGGGTGAACAGATGGAAAGTTCTGTCTGTAGAGGAGTCGAAAACATCCATGGCATCCTGTAATTTTTCAGGTGGACTTAAGTGTGTGTTTTGGAATGTTTTCTCAGAATTCTATTTTAGAATCCTAGAAGCTATAGCTTATCCCTTTCACTAACACACTACAGAAGGTTAACCCTTTCACTACCACACTACAGACGGTTAACCTTTCACTACCACACAGGTTAACTTTTCACTACCACACTACAGAAGGTTAACCCTTCCACTACCACACTACAGACGGTTAACCTTTCACTACCACACTACAGAAGGTTAACCCTTTCACTACCACACTACAGAAGGTTAACCTTTGATTGATTGATTGATTGATTGATTGAAAACATTATTAACAGATTGTAGAATGGATACAATACAGTACGACATCAGGGTCCCCCATTTTCAATTAATTCAATTCACTACAGAAAGTTAGCCCTTTCACTACCACACTACAGAAGGTTAACCTTTCACTACCACACTACAGAAGGTTAACCTTTCACTACCACACTACAGGAGGTTAACCTTTCACTACCACACTACAGAAGGTTAACCTTTCACTACCACACTACAGAAGGTTAACCTTTCACTACCACACTACAGACGGTTAACCTTTCACTACCACACTACAGAAGGTTAACCTTTCACTACCACACTACAGAAGGTTAACCTTTCACTACCACACTACAGAAGGTTAACCTTTCACTACCACACTACAGAAGGTTAACCTTTCACTACCCCACTACAGAAGGTTAACCTTTCACTACCACACTACAGACGGTTAACCTTTCACTACCACACTACAGAAGGTTAACCTTTCACTACCACACTATAGAAGGTTAACCTTTCACTACCCCACTACAGAAGGTTAACCTTTCACTACCACACTATAGAAGGTTAACCTTTCACTACCCCACTACAGAAGGTTAACCTTTCACTACCACACTACAGAAGGTTAACCTTTCACTACCACACTACAGAAGGTTAACCTTTCACTACCACACTACAGAAGGTTAACCTTTCACTACCACACTACATACGGTTAAGTGTGGTAGTGAAAGGGCTAACCTTCTGTAGTGTGGTAGTGAAAAGGCTAACCCTTTGTCGTGTGGCAATGAAAGGGTTAACTTTCTGTATTGTCGCAGTGAAAGGGTTAACCATTTGGTAGTGTGGTAGTGAAAGGGTGAGGTGCCGTCGGAGCAGCCTGGTGGGGGGGAGGGGCCGCTCCCAGGGTTGATATAAGATATGAGTTGGCATGAATCATGACATATCACTGGTAACATAAACATAAACAAACAAAGGAAGGAACGCTGAAGGGATGAGAACACAACCCTGTCAGCGTGGCTTCATGGTGCGGACAGATAGCAGCCTATTAGCAGAGCTGGTATCAACAAGGCATTGTATCCTATCATGATAATATTATTCTACCTCTTTATTTACAGTTATACAGCCCTGGCCTATATTTTATTTCATAATTATATTATATTCTATTGTGCTCAACTTAGTTCATTTTTTTTTTTTTTATCTTACTCCACCTCTTTATTGTATTATCTGTTAATGTCTGTCCGCTAACGTCGCACCGAAAATGACCAAAGCAAATTCCTTGTATGTGAAAACTACTTGGCAAATAAAGACCTTTCTGATTCAGATTCTGATTGTGATAATGTTGAGTGAGTGGTCCTCTCTGAGAGAGAGACGTGACATGCATTGGCATCTAAACAGACATTATTGATGATCTCCCACCCTACAGCACCCTACAGCACCCTACACCACCCTACACCATCCTACACCACCCTACACCACCCTACAGCACCCTACACCACCCTACACCATCCTACACCACCCTACACCACCCTACAACACCCTACACCACCCTACAGCACCCTACACCACCCTACACCACCCTACACCACCCTACATCACCCTACATCACCCTACACCACCCTACACCACCCTACACCACCCTACACCACCCTACATCACCCTACACCACCCTACACCACCCTACATCACCCTACACCACTCCTACACCACCCTACACCACCCTACATCACCCCTACACCACCCTACATCACCCTACACCACCCTACACCACCCTACACCACCCTACATCACCCTACACCATCCTACAACACCCGACACCACCCTACACCACCCTACACCACCCTACATCACCCTACATCACCCTACATCACCCTACACCACCTTACATCACCCTACATCACCCTACACCACCTTACATCACCCCTACACCACCCTACACCATCCTACAACACCCTACACCACCCTACACCATCCTACACCATCCTACAACACCCTACACCATCCTACAACACCCTACATCACCCTACACCATCCTACAACACCCTACACCACCCTACATCACCCTACACCACCCTACATCACCCTACATCACCCTACACCACCTTACATCACCCTACATCACCCTACACCACCTTACATCACCCTACATCACCCTACACCACCCTACAACACCCTACACCACCCTACACCACCCTACACCACCCTACATCACCCTACACCACCCTACACCACCCTACAACACCCTACAACACCCTACACCACCCTACACCACCCTACACCACCCTACAACACCCTACAACACCCTACATCAGCCTACATCACCCTACATCATCCTACACCACCCTACACCACCCTACAACACCCTACATCACCCTACATCATCCTACACCACCCTACACCACCCTACATCACCCTACACCACCCTACATCACCCTACAACACCCTACATCACCCTACACCACCCTACACCACCCTACACCACCCTACAACACCCTACACCACCCTACATCACCCTACATCATCCTACACCACCCTACTACACCCTACACCACCCTACAACACCCTACACCACGCTACACCACCCTACATCATCCTACACCACCCTACACCATCCTACACCACCCTACATCACCCTACAGCACCCTACACCACCCTACACCACCCTACATCATCCTACACCACCCTACACCACCCTACACCACCCTACACCACCCTACATCATCCTACACCACCCTACACCACCCTACACCACCCTACATCACGCTACACCACCCTACACCACCCTACACCACCCTACATCATCCTACACCACCCTACACCACCCTACACCACCCTACATCACGCTACACCACCCTACACCACCCTACATCACCCTACACCACCCTACACCACCCTACACCATCCTACACCACCCTACATCATCCTACACCACCCTACATCACCCTACATCACCCTACACCACCCTACACCACCCTACATCACCCTACACCACCCTACATCACCCTACATCACCCTACACCACCCTACACCATCCTACACCACCCTACACCACCCTACATCATCCTACACCACCCTACACCACCCTACACCATCCTACACCACCCTACATCACCCTACACCACCCTACACCACCCTACATCACCCTACATCACCCTACATCATCCTACACCACCCTACATCACCCTACACCACCCTACATCACCCTACACCACCCTACACCACCCTACACCATCCTACACCACCCTACATCACCCTACACCACCCTACACCACCCTACACCACCCTACATCACCCTACATCACCCTACACCACCCTACACCACCCTACACCACCCTACATCATCCTACACCACCCTACTACACCCTACACCACCCTACAACACCCTACACCACGCTACACCACCCTACATCATCCTACACCACCCTACACCATCCTACACCACCCTACATCACCCTACAGCACCCTACACCACCCTACACCACCCTACATCATCCTACACCACCCTACACCACCCTACACCACCCCTACACCACCCTACACCACCCTACACCACCCTACACCACCCTACATCATCCTACACCACCCTACACCACCCTACACCACCCTACATCACCCTACACCACCCTACACCACCCTACACCATCCTACACCACCCTACATCATCCTACACCACCCTACATCACCCTACATCACCCTACACCACCCTACACCACCCTACATCACCCTACACCACCCTACACCATCCTACACCACCCTACACCACCCTACATCATCCTACACCACCCTACACCACCCTACACCATCCTACACCACCCTACATCACCCTACACCACCCTACACCACCCTACATCACCCTACATCACCCTACATCACCCTACATCACCCTACACCACCCTACATCACCCTACATCACCCTACACCACCCTACACCACCCTACATCACCCTACACCACCCTACACCATCCTACACCACCCTACATCACCCTACACCACCCTACACCACCCTACATCACCCTACACCACCCTACATCACCCTACACCACCCTACACCACCCTACACCACCCTACACCATCCTACATCACCCTACATCACCCTACACCACCCTACACCACCCTACACCACCCTACATCACCCTACACCACCCTACACCACTCCTACACCATCCTACACCATCCTACACCACCCTACATCACCCTACATCACCCTACACCACCCTACACCACCCTACACCACCCTACACCACTCCTACACCACCCTACACCACCCTACACCACTCCTACACCATCCTACACCATCCTACACCACCCTACACCACCCTACACCACCCTACACCACCCTACAACACCCTACACCATCCTACATCACCCTACACCACCCTACACCACTCCTACACCATCCTACACCATCCTACAACACCCTACACCACCCTACACCACCCTACAACACCCTACACCATCCTACAACACCCTACACCACCCTACACCACTCCTACACCATCCTACACCATCCTACACCACCCTACACCACTCCTACACCATCCTACACCATCCTACGCCACCCTACACCACCCTACATCACCCTACACCACCCTACACCACCCCTACATCACCCTACACCATCCTACAACACCCCTACATCACCCTACACCATCCTACACCACTCCTACATCACCCTACATCACCCTACATCACTCTACATCACATTCATTACTGGACTGGAGCTCTGGATCTTATCATACTCCCTCTGGTGATTGGCTTTAACCCTTTCACTGCCACACGACAGAAGGTTAACCCTTACTGGTTACCGCCGGTAGTGTGATAGTAAAGGGTTAACCTTCTGTCGTGTGGCAGTGAAAGGGTTAACCTTCCGCATATTGTCGCAGTGAAAGGGTTAACCGTTTGGTAGTGCGGCAGTGAAAGGGTTAACACTTTAAGGTCCCCAGAGTTTGCACTGAATTAGAAAAATCTGCTTTTAGCTTCTGTGCCCCAGAAACATGGAACGTTTTGTACAGAAGCGTATTGCTGCCACACCAGAAACAGAACAAATAAATCCGTATCACGTTATAACGTGATAACTTCTTGTTTTAACATTAAAGTTTCACGTTATAACGTGATAACTTATTTTTTATTTTTTTTTATTATCTTTTTCCCCCTCCTTCTTTTTCCGATTTTTTCTCCCATCCCACTGTTAGTCGTTATGCCAATTCCCAACCCCCTTCCTGGTTGTTGCGCACTCCCCCCTACTGTTGGTCCGAGAGGCCGGAGACTGTCACATGCTTTTCTCCGACGCATGTGCAGCCAGCCGGCAGCCAGCCTGGCCGCGCAGATTCTCACTGGGAGAGTGTAACGTGTGGGAGGCCGCACTACCTCTCACCAGATCCTACCTTTGCTGAGCAGGCGCCCCGACCGAACTGTAGGGGTCGCTGTCCACAACGCCCAGGACCCACCCACGGCTCCCCTCCCCCTAACTCAGCCAAACGAGTTAGTATAGCAATCAGCCCGAGCCAAGGCAATGCTGACTCTCCGGGAGTCGAGACCGCAGCCTCTTGCATTGGTGACGAGCACAATCTCCGCTACGCCACCTGACCGCCAACTTCTTGTTTTAACATAAAACGTTTCACGTTATTCATTAGTATCTATTGGTCAGTTTAAATTATCGTTAATAGCAAACCACTTCATCACAGTCAGCAGTTGTTTTTAATTCTTTTAAATGTTTAATTGATTGACTTTCTGTTTCTATATTGTTTTCTTTTTTGTATTTATTATGTGTTGTATTTCTCAACGTCAGTGTAAATGAGAGCTTGCTCTCAATGATCCTTCAAGATTACATAAAGATTGAATGAATGAATGAATGAATGAATGAATGACTGAAAGGTGGATAGTACAACCTTTCATGCTAGACATTGCATAGAATTAACTAGAATTGAAAGTGAACTGATCCAATCCCAACCCTGCCTACTATCTGTCTATCTGTCTAGACTTCAGGTCTGTAGGTAGGGCCCATATGACTGAATACATCGTAATGCTAATTTATACAACCAAGGTATTTCAGTTGTTGTGATAATCATCTGCGTCACAGACAGTAGTGAGACTGGTCAGACCTGAACAGAGCAGAGCAGAGACCACAGGGGGGTAAAAGAAAGAGCTCACTGTGAGACAGCAGTAGGTATGGGAAGGCTACATTCACAATGTAATGTAATACAGAGTACACTTAGAAGGCTGGATGGCATCTAGCCTTGAGAGTAGAGCAACAAACATTTCTTTATATTATTATATTAGCTATCGACTGGGAAGCTTACCAACACACTTTTCTCTCTCACTCTAACACACACACTCTAACACACACACACACACACACACACACACACACACACACACACACACACACACACACACACACACACACACACACACACACACACACACACACACACACACACACGTCACACACACACACACACACACACACACACACACACACACACAATCTCTCCCTCTCTCTCTGTCTCTCTTACTATCCCACAGACACACACTACACACACGCACCCACACAATCTCTCCCTCTCTCTCTGTCTCTCTTACTATCCCACACACACACACACACACACACACACACACACACACACACACACACACACACACACACACACACACACACACACACACACACACACACACACACACACACACACACACAGCCTTCACTCACAGACATATTTATCAACACGCATGATATCTGCCCCCTCTCTCTCAGCGTGTACATATACACACACTCTCATAATGTACGTCATTATCCATCAAGAATCAAGAATCAAGAGGTTTATTTGTCACATACATACCAGGGCATACAGTGAAACGTGGGTGGTCATGCCCGCATTGATTGTGCAAAATACAATAATAAAAATAGGCATAGAAAAAATAAAATAGGTAAGACACAAGATATGCATGGTAAAAAAAGAAACTGGTTCCTATATACACTACTATACAATATACAATTTACAATTTTAACTCTTAATGTATCTAAAGTAAACTATACTATACAGTACCTCCTTCCTTTAAAGTGACTTTCTATTTTCTAAAGTGACATTTTGTTTAAAGTGATTGTTTTAGCGGTTGCCGCATGAGTGTTGTGTGTGTGTGTGTGTGTGTGTGTCTGTGTGTGCTCATGTGTATTTGTGAGTGGAGAGTTCAGTGTTCAGTGTTCTGATGGCCTGGGGGAAGAAGCTGAGCCGGAGTCTCTCTGTTCTTGCAGCGTGTGACCGTAGGTGCTTGCCTGACCACAGCAGCTTGAACAGGCTGTTGTTGGGGTGGTGGGGGTCTTTCATAATTCTGCAGGCTCGGGATTTGCACCTCCTGTTATATAAGTCCTGCAGGGGTGGTAGTGCAATACCCGTAGTACGCTCTGCTGAGCGCACCACTCTCTGGAGTGCCTTTCTGTCCTGTGCCGTGCTGTTTCCAAACCAGGCAGTGGTGTTTCCAGTCAGAATGCTCTCTACAGCCCCGGAATAGAAGGAGTGGAGTATCTTCCCCGATACTCGGAACTTCCTTAATTGTCTCAGGTGATAGAGGCGCTGTTTTGCCTTTTTCACCACAGAATCTATGTGTGTAGACCATGTCAGGTCCTCTGTGATGTGGACTCCCAGGTACTTGAAACTGCTCACCCTGTCCACGATAGCCCTGTTTATCCACAGGGGCATGTGTGTCCCCTCCTGTATTCTCCTAAAATCCACGATCAGCTCTTTGGTTTTACCAATGTTCAGGAGTAGGCTGTTATCCCGGCACCAGCGTTCCAGTACCTCAACCTCCTCCCGATAGGGCTTCTCGTCATTGTTAGAGATCAGCCCCACCACCACGTGTCGTCCGCAAACTTCACTATGGAGTTGGAGCTGAACCTGGCCACACAGTCATGTGTGTACAGTGAGTACAGCAGGGGGCTCAGAACGCAGCCCTGGGGGGACCCGATACTCAGGGTGATTTTGCTGGAGGTATGACCCCCCACCCCTTAGAAAGTCCAGGATCCAGGAGCTCATGGCGGAGCTCAGACCCAGATCGATCAGCTTGTCAACCAGTCTGGTGAGGACTATGGTGTTGAAAGCTGAACTATAGTCAATGAACAGCAATCTCACATAGCCCCCCTTCTGACTGTCAAGGTGAGATAGTGTGTTGTGTAGTACTTGGGAGACCGCATCGTCAGTGGACCTGTTTGTCCTGTATGCAAACTGCAATGGGTCCATGTTACTGGGGAGGGAGGCACAGATGTAATCCTTGACAAGCCTCTCAAAGCATTTCATGACCACAGAGGTGAGTGCCACCGGTCTGTAGTCATTAAGGAGGAGTTTTTTGGCACAGGTATTATAGTGGACATTTTGAAGCAGGCAGGGACCACGGACTCAGCCAGGGATAGATTGAATATGGATGTAAATCCTGGGGCCAGCTGATTTGCACAGCACTTAAGTATTCGTCCTGTTATCCCATCTGGGCCTGCTGCTTTCTGAGTATTTACACCCATGAACGCTAATCTCACGCTGTGTTCCGTCAATGAGTCATCCATCTGTATTCGGGTATTATGTCAGTAAACTCTATCCTTAATCAAAGACTGTGAATAATATCAAATTATCAGCTATATATGTAAAAAAAAAAAAAAAAAAATATATATATATATATATATATATATATATATATATATATATATATATATATATATATATATATAGTATATTAATAATAATAAAGTTGAATTCTGTTGCAACTCAAGTACCCTTTAGATTTCCATCAAGAATTATTATTACATGTGATTATTATTATTATATATATATTGGTTTTTTTTACAATTGAAAATGGATTGTTTCCTTGCAGAGCAGGCACATCCCTGTGGCTCAATGGATTATATCATGGCACTAATACAGCCAGGATTAGGGGTTCAATTCCCACAGGGGCCACCCATGTTGGCACTCATGGTTTCATTCAGGCTCTCACATCTTGAAGTGCAGGGTGCTGCATACTGCATACAGTACACACTATGACAGCCCTCTTGATGCCCAGTAAAACCACAGTCTTACACTGTTGACCATTAGGAGCTGCCCAGTACAACCACAGTCTGCCACTGTTGACCACTAGGAGCTGCTCAGTACAACCAGTCTGCCACTGTTGACCACTAGGAGCTGCCCAGTACAACCCCAGTCTGCCACTGTTGACCACTAGGAGCTGCCCAGTACAACCAGTCTGACACTGTTTACCACTAGGAACTGCCCAGTACAACCACAGTCTGCCACTGTTGACCACTAGGAGCTGCCCAGTACAACCACAGTCTGACACTGTTGACCACTAGGAGCTGCCCAGTACAACCACAGTCTGACACTGTTGACCACTAGGGGCTGCCCAGTACAACCACAGTCTGACACTGTTGACCACTAGGAGCTGCCCAGTACAACCACAGTCTGACACTGTTGACCACTAGGAGCTGCCCAGTACAACCAGTCTGACACTGTTGACCACTAGGAGCTGCCTGGGGTACATAAGAACTTTTTGAAAGATTGAAAATAGAATAGAGCTGATGATGGATCCATTTGAGGTATGGGGGGGGGGGGGGTGACGTAGAGAGGATCGTATCCTCTTGGCCATCATCACAGGACGTCCACCATTTTGGTCATCACCACGAGACATCCACTCACAGGGAGACAGGGAGACGGGGACAGGCGTTAGACAGTTTGCGTGTTTGTGATGGGCGGACATAGCAATAGATACATGTAGTAAGCATATATGTGAATTTAATAGATACATGTACAGTAGTAAGCATATATGTGAATAGAATCAGAGTATATAAGAGAATTGTGAAATTAAGTAATGAATAGAACTAAGAACAACTGCAAGCGTACACTGTAAAAAAGAAGACTGTAAAAAAACGGTAAATGTCTGCAGCAACGGTTGCCAAATACTTACTGTCAAAATTACAGTGAAATCAAATACATTTACATATTACAACCGTTATTTAATGGTTAATTTATTAGTAAGGTGAGACATGTACTCAATCCCAACTGATTGCACACTCTGTACTGTGCAATGATCTTGCCTTACCTGCATTACTGCACAGAGGTATGGGGTAACGCATACAAAACAACCATAAATACATTGACTATCCTACAAAAAAGAGCAATAAGAGTCATAAACAATGCAGGATATCGGGAACACATACACACACTGTTTCTACAATCACACATTTTGAAGTTCATTGATATGGTCAACTTTAAAACTCTGCAAGTTATGTACAAAGCAAGAAATAATCAATTACCGGTAAATGTAAGAAGCACATTTCTGGATAAACCTCAGAGGACCATTGAACTTCAAAAAACCTGTGATGAAAACCAACCTGAAAATAATGTGTATCTCCTCACTACCCACTGAGGTTCGACCCGTAGAGGAGGTGTTGTTGCTTTAACATCGCTACGCACCAGAGAGAGAGGGCAGGAAGCATCCCTGGCATCTCCAGAGACATTAACCCATGATCTTATCAAGAACATTACTGTCATATTTCACCCTTTACCTCCTATCCATCTCTTTGTTTATCTGGTGGGAGTGTGTGTGTGTGTGTGTGTGTGTGTGTGTGTGTGTGTGTGTGTGTGTGTGTGTGTGTGTGTTCTCTGATGACTGTGTAAACTGTAAAATATCACTGTGTGGACTGTGTAAACTGTAAAATGTCACCGTTGTCACAAACAGTACGGCTTTGTGATTTGTTTGAATGATTTTTGGACAACAATTTTGGTTCTATGACTTGTGGATATGAGCTATAATCTGGTATTGGTTGGATATGAGCTATAATCTGGCGTTGGCTAATAATCTTTATAAAATGGACCATTAGAGCCAATTAGATGGTTTCACCATTAGAGCCAATCAGATGGTTACACCATCAGAAGACCTTTGTCACAGTTTGACCACTGTTTGACCGTATATATATATATATAGAGAGAGAGAGAGAGAGAGAGAGAGAGAGAGAGAGAGAGAGAGAGAGAGCGAGAGAGAATATCTGATACACGATAGTTAGCTGCACACCTGAAACATTGGTTTTATACATACAAGTCTGTTACTATCTTATATATATATATATATATATATATATATATATATATATATATATATATATATATATATATATATATATATATATATATATATATATATATATAAACTAAAAGGAGAAAACCTTCAAAGGAAAGAAGGGACCGCACACTCCACAGGACTCGTTTTTGCTTATTTATTGTTTGCACAACGCGTTTCGCTGTCGCTTCCTCAGGTGCTATGCAGCAGGTGTCATCAATGATCATCATTATGTATAGCATGCTCCACCCCACATCGTAATACATCAAGCCCATTGGCTACTCAATTATCACATTTAATTTGATGATTTTGCAGGATGTAATGCATACAACTCTTAGTATAAAAATGATGCATAGAGACCACATATATACATACTCATTTTTGAAAATTATATAATACAAAATGAGAGAAGTGACAAATCTTAACATATCAAGCCCATTGGCTACTCAATTATCACATTAAATTTTATCATTTTGTAGGATACATATCACTTTTATGTATAGAAATGCCTAGATACCACATACATACACAGACTCATTTTTGAAAATTATATATAATAAAGCAATATGAGAGAAGTGACAAATACCTAGGTCATTAGACCTGATAAATAGTTTAAAACAGACTTAGAACCACACCCATATAGGTTACACAGAACGGATAGTGGTTACAAAAATGGATTCAGCTCGAGGGATTCATTTAGACCATGGGGTTCCACAGAATTCAAAGTAAAAATCCAGTACGCTTCCCTTTGTAAGAGAAGCTTTACTATATTACCGCCCCTCGGTGGTAGGGTGACTCTTTCGATTCCAATGAACCTTAGAGAGGCTGTGGAACCATGATCTCTCTCCTTATAGTGTCTCGCAATGGCATAATCCATATTGTTGTTCCTAATGGCTGCAATCAATCAAGCATCAAAATGTAACTGAGGTTGAAAGAAGAGCTCTAAACGAATTGAGAAAAAATGACAAAATTATTATCAAGCCGGCAGATAAGGGTGGCTCTATTGTAATACAAAATGTCAATGATTACATGTATGAAGCCACACGGCAACTTAGCAATACTGCATTTTATAAGTCTCTTCTTCACAACCCTGTTGAACAGTTAATGACAGACAGAGATAAAATACTAGATGATGCACTTAAAAGTAAGAACATCACAAAAAAACAATACGAGTTCCTAAAAGTTGAATTCCCTGTCACACCTGTTTTTTATCTATTACCTAAAATTCATAAAAAACTGACAAACCCGCCAGGACGCCCCATAGTCTCAGGAAACAATTCTTTATCAGAACCTCTAAGTCAATTTGTAGACTATTTTATCAAAGATATTGTAAAGACATTACCTTCATACCTTGCAGATACTAGGGATGTGTTGAAGTCGTTAAAGACTTCCATCCCACAGAATGCATATCTAGTATCCTTTGATGTAGAGAGTCTTTATACTAATATTCCACATGAGGACGGCCTGGCGGCTATGTCATTTTTTCTGGGTACAAATGATGAAGTCTCCTCTGATTTTTTACTCAGCTTGACGAATTTTATTTTGAAATCTAATTACTTCATGCTTGATGATAAATGGTACATTCAAATCCAGGGTACTGCCATGGGTTCTGCATTCGCACCTAATTACGCCAACCTATTTATGGGCCACTGGGAATCCCAGTTTATCCACAACCAAGATGCCTCGCCCCTCTTGAAAAATGTAATTTTTTGGAAAAGGTACATAGATGACATTCTCATGGTGTTTGTTGGCTCGGAAGATGAGTTATTCCAGTTCAGGGAGTATATCAATGGTACACATCACACTTTAAAATTCACGATGGTACACAGCAGAGAACATATTGATTTCCTAGACTTACGGATATCAGCTGACAATGAGGGAAACCTGAACACTACTATCTTCCGTAAACCAACAGACCGTAACACTATTTTACATGCACAGAGTCATCACCCGAGACGTATGGTAGAGAATATCCCATACGGACAATTCCTGCGCCTTAAACGTATCTGTAGTGATCCCACAGACCTAGAAAGGAAGGCAGATGAAATGAGTAACAGATTTGAACAGAGGGGATACAAGGCATCAGTGGTGCACACAGCCAGAAATAAGACAAAACATGTACAGAGGGAAACTATTTTGGAATCTGACAAAAGCGACACCCCTGGTAACAGAGTCACATTCGTTTCAGAATATAGTACTTCATCTCAAGTTGTTAAAAACATTATTGACAAACACTGGAACATACTCAAATGTGACCCTCTTTTAAAAAACATTTCTTCATTACCACCAAGATTTTGTTTTAAAAGGGGAAAAAACATAAGGGACGCTGTAGTCAATTCTATGTATAAATCCCCTGTAGTAAGTCACTCTAACTGGCTAACAGAGCTGTGTGGTAACCATCCATGTGGTCGATGTACCCATTGTTCAAACACTATGAAAACAAAAGTTTTCTACCACCCACAGTCTGGGCAGGAATATAAAATAAGGGACCTTATTAATTGCAACACCACTCATGTGATATACATGCTGAAATGCCCCTGTGGTAAGGTCTATGTTGGACAAACAAAACGAAATTTGAAGGTGCGAATAGCAGAACACAAGGCAGCCATTAGGAACAACAATATGGATTATGCCATTGCGAGACACTATAAGGAGAGAGATCATGGTTCCACAGCCTCTCTAAGGTTCATTGGAATCGAAAGAGTCACCCTACCACCGAGGGGCGGTAATATAGTAAAGCTTCTCTTACAAAGGGAAGCGTACTGGATTTTTACTTTGAATTCTGTAGAACCCCATGGTCTAAATGAATCCCTCGAGCTGAATCCATTTTTGTAACCACTATCCGTTCTGTGTAACCTATATGGGTGTGGTTCTAAGTCTGTTTTAAACTATTTATCAGGTCTAATGACCTAGGTATTTGTCACTTCTCTCATATTGCTTTATTATATATAATTTTCAAAAATGAGTCTGTGTATGTATGTGGTATCTAGGCATTTCTATACATAAAAGTGATATGTATCCTACAAAATGATAAAATTTAATGTGATAATTGAGTAGCCAATGGGCTTGATATGTTAAGATTTGTCACTTCTCTCATTTTGTATTATATAATTTTCAAAAATGAGTATGTATATATGTGGTCTCTATGCATCATTTTTATACTAAGAGTTGTATGCATTACATCCTGCAAAATCATCAAATTAAATGTGATAATTGAGTAGCCAATGGGCTTGATGTATTACGATGTGGGGTGGAGCATGCTATACATAATGATGATCATTGATGACACCTGCTGCATAGCACCTGAGGAAGCGACAGCGAAACGCGTTGTGCAAACAATAAATAAGCAAAAACGAGTCCTGTGGAGTGTGCGGTCCCTTCTTTCCTTTGAAGGTTTTCTCCTTTTAGTTTATTTATCTCTCTTGCGCTGACCTGCACCTCCAGTCGGGGTCCAACCAGATGTGCACGAGTCTTATCTAGTTTAATATATATATATATATATATATATATATATATATAAAATCCAGAAGTGTCCTTCTATGCATTCTATTTCTATGGGCCTGACTGATGAGCTTTGACGAGGGTCAGGTGTGTTAGCCACGCCCACTCCTTCACTCCAGAGTAGAACAGCTGTCAAACAAACTGCCAGTTTTTACCATCCATGAATTCCTCTTGTCAATTACTATTGAAAAACATCAACAACCCCCCCCCCCCCCCCCCCCCCCCCCCCCAAAAAGGCAACAGCTAAACTGGCTAAAATAGAGTTTGACCTCACTGGAGCAGAGGAGATTACAGACCCGGAGAGAATTCTCATCACTAACAACAACAAACGACAGCAAAGAGCGAAGTGGAGAAAGCTCTACCAGACTCCAGACAGGTAGAGCTAGCATCATCATCTGCTGAAATAAAACAGTATTAATAACTGCTAAACCCACAGTGGTGGGAAGTAACTAAGTATTTTAGTTAATTTTCAGGTACTTGCACTTTACTTTCAATTCAAATTTTAGGTTTAGAAAACAACGGTATACATTGATTGAAGATGGTGTACTTTTCCAATTTGAAGAGCTTCCAAGAGCATGTAATAAGAGCCAGCATAACCAGGCCATATGCCACATCAACATAACCTTTAGAGGCCAATGGGCCATGGATGAATGCTCCCCAGCAGGTATGCCCAACAGTAGTTAGCCCCTTTCGTGACTTTCGGTTTGCCCAGGCTTGCAAACCGAAAGTCACGAAAGGGGCTAAACAGTAGTATGAGGTTGGGAGAACATATCCTAGGCAAAAAAAAACATTGCTCGCCAACAATTTAATGTAAAAACGTGAAATAACTGTTGGTTTTGTCATTACAGTACCTTGGTCGCGCTGGAGGTGACACGATTAGTCTATTTGTAAAGTGCAATGTATATGATCCCAGCACTGTTTGCTTATGGCTTTTCCTCAAACGAAGCTATGCAGTCTTAACATGTGAATGAATGAATGAATGAATGAGAACTTTATTTAACAGATTGCAGAATGGGTACAATACAGTACGGCTCAATACACACAATTGTTAAGGGGATGCAGACCTGAGAAAGACGTTTGTCTTGTTTACATCAGGGTCCCCCATTTTCAATTCATATTGACATTTATGACATACACAACATACATGACATTTATGGCATAGGGACATACAGGTATTTAGTACTGATACATTTGTGACATAAACGGTATTCAAATATACAGTACTGTTACCCATAGATCCTGACAGAGTATATACATATGATGGGGAGGGGACTGTACATTAGGAGGGGGTGGGTGGGTGGGTGGGAGAGAAATATACATACGGTGGGGTGGATACTGTACATTTGGAGGGGGTGGGTGGGTGGGAGAGAAATATACATACGGCGGGGAGAGAATATATACATGTGGTGGGGAGGAGACTGTCTATTAGGAGGGGGTGGGGGGTTTGGACATTTACGGTGGCCAGTTTCTAATTGCAGCCTCCCGTAGGTGCTCTTTAAGAGCGGTTTTGAATGTGGGTAGGGATTCACATTCCTTTACAGCTGTGGGTAGGGTGTTCCACATTGATGTGGCATAATTGCGAAATGTGTTTAGTCCCTTGTTTGAGCCAAATCTGGGTTTAACATGATTTGTTGAGCTTCCTCTGGTGTTGTGGTCGTGGTATTCACTGACCTTTGGGAAGTATTTTGACATGTACATGGGTACCTTAGTCGTATAGTGTATCTTGTAGACCAGGCCCATTGCAAGTTGCTGTACTCTGTCGTCTACTCTAAGCCATCCTAGGTTGTCAAAGTGTGCAGGGGTGAGGTGGGTTCTAGGGGTAAGGTCAAGTAGTAGTCTGACCAGTGTTTTGTGATGTTTGTAATCTTGTTTTTAGTGCCTTTGAGGTGCTTTGGTACCATGAGGTGCAAGCATAGTCGTAGTACCCTTGAATGAGTGCTCCTGCCAGAGTCTTCAGGGTATTCTTGTTTACCAGAGAGGAGATCCGGTACAAGAATCTAGTTCGTTGGTTGACTTTTTTTTATTACATTGGATGCCATTTTGTCTGGATGGACCCCAGGTAGGCAATTTCATCTTTCCTTGTGACAATATTGCCACCCACTGTAACTGAGAAACCGTCGGTCTTGCTGAGTTTGTTATTTGAACCGAAAAGAATGGACTCTGTTTTGCCCATGTGTAATGATGGTTTGTTATCAGCGAGCCATATGCAGATTTTGCCTAGTTCCGAGCTGAGGATTTTTTCAACCTGCAACTTGTTCTCGTCAGAGACCAGCAGGGCTGAGTCGTCCGCAAACAGGAACAAGTTGCAGTCACAAGCAGACAACATGTCATTTGCATAAATTAGGAACAGTAGCGGTCCTAGTATGCTTCCTTGTGGAACACCATATAGTCATGTTTCCTCTCACACCATAATGCATGCTGGGTATATAGTCATGTTTCCCATAGATATCTATATATGATGTTTCCTCTCGCACCATAATGCATGCTGGGAACAGTCATGTTTCCCATAGATATCTATGATGTTTCCTCTCACACCATAATGTATGCTGGGTATATAGTCATGTTTCCTCTCACACCATAATGCATGCTGGGTATTAGTCCTGCCATTCCTCTTGACCAAGGCACTGGTATTAAAACTGAAGTTGGTCCCTGTGGGTGCTGGAATGTGGCTGCTCACTGTTCCTGAATAGTTTAGGAATGGTTCAATGCAGAGGAGACATTCCTGATATGTGTGAAAATTTACTCGGTAATGAAGAGTTTTTTTAATTTGTGGGACTGAATATTTCTGGCACAAGATCATGATGTGATGACACTGAAGTGAATGGTTATGTTGGAAATGTGACAAACACACACCTTCCGCTGTTTGTCTGTTTGCCAGTATGGTTGAGTGGTACTTAGCTGTTGTGCTGATTGTGTTCTGTTTGTCTGTTTGCCGGCAGGTTGAGTGGTACTCAGCTGTTGTGCTGATTGTGTTCTGTTTGTCTGTTTTCCAGTAGGTTGAGTGGTACTTAGCTGATTGTGTTCTGTTTGTCTGTTTTCCAGTAGGTTGAGTGGTACTTAGCTGATTGTGTTTGGTTTGTCTGTTTTCCAGTAGGCTGAGTGGTACTTAGCTGATTGTGTTCTGTTTGTCTGTTTTCCAGTAGGTTGAGTGGTACTTAGCTGTTTGTGTTCTGTTTGCCAGTAGGTTGAGTGGTACTTAGCTGTTCTGCTGATTGTGTGGGTGTTGGAATGTGCAGTAGCTAAACCTTTTCCGAGACAGTCAAAACAAACAGGATTCAAAGGTATGCATTGAGGAAATTAATGTTTAAAATGACTTATGAAAGCTTCCTGTGTTGATGTGATGCGTATAAAATAGATTACACAAACTACTTCTCTCAATTATCATAATTCTACAATAACAAGGCATGCCATTATGATATAATGCCAACAAATCACTGTGAAGTAGTGCTACATAATGATGATGGGAGAATTATTGTATTGAGACTGAATTAATTGATACCCAACTCATCTATTAACGGCCTAAGCTACTTGACAAACGTGGAACAAGTGACGCAAGAGAGGTTAGTTTAAAAAATCTCCAAGGAAAAATCAATTTTGTGTCCCTGTTTTATACAGAATGAGTTCTCAAGAAGGATCCTGTTTTTCCTCTATTTAAGTCGACACCATATGCAGGGGTGCGTTGGTGATTTCAAAGCTGGTTGCACTGTGTTTTAATGACGCTGCGCGCTCCCGCACATGCGCATAAATGTTCCCTTGCGTGCGCACAGACTAAAGACGATGCCTAATTGCCTCTAGGAATGGAATGTCCTCTCCGCGGACCTATATATTTTATGTATAGCGTGGGTGATGATGATGATGATAGAAACTGCTGTGGCACATAGAGTTGAATGCTGGTATTACACTCATTGAGGCACACGAAGAAGTCAAGTCCCATGGGATTTGGGAATCTCAAATACAAATCGGGATTGGAATAAAAAATGCATTTATATTAAACAATACAGAATATACAGCACTTCTTGGGGTCTGTAGGGTAAGCACTTATTCCCTCCCTCCTGAACATTTATGGAGATGTATGGGCCTTTTACGATGAGAAAAGTGTCTTTCAAGGATAAGTGAGCTCCTGCACTGATTATTATAGTTCAATATTCAATATTTGATCACCAAAACCCCCCCAAAAAGCATAAAAAGGGGCCCCCGCTCGAAAAGGGGCCTTAAAAACCGGGCACAGATAAAGTGCCCTTTTCAGCCTTTGAGCACCTGCCCCTCTAAAGTCCTGTGCACGTCCCTGACCTGAGCTATTGTTATGCAAAGTAGCCAGGTGGGTACTTGGTGAGTTGGCGCATCAGTAGAGTGCAGCACATTCTTCTGCTCACAGAGCCGGTTGCTCGGCGTGCAACCCCGTCCCATGAGCAACACACCCCTGACCATATGAGCGGATGTCCGCTGGACAAAGTGTCCTTTGACCTGAGGATCTACTCATTCCACCTCCACCTGGCCGTGACTCCCCCAATACTCGTATGGTCTTGTCCTTCTCCAGTGCTGATCTTAATATACTGGACTATGTTACTATATATAACAAGTAAAACGGCTATTATTTGACCATTTTAGAAGTGGAACCTTTAGATCTTAGTGCTGAGACCAGGGATTGACATTAACACACGCCGCCACCCACCAAATGTGGGTAGAATTCGGCAGTGGCGTGTAACTCTGTCACTCTTACCAGCCACTTTGGCGGGTAGACCGCGCACCGTCGCCGTTTTAGAGTCGTAGTGAAGAGTCTCTTTCTCTCTCTCAGAACGCAGTGCGCGCTTACTTGCGTCGCGCGTAATGAGTCTCTCTCTCTCTCTCTCGTGTAGCCAAAAAAGGTAATGTCAGACTAAGGGTAACATAACATAACTGTAATGTAACATAACTCGCCTGCTGTCTCCTATTAACCTAACATGAAGAGGTGAGAACACCCCAGGCCAGGTCAGAGGTCATCTAAGATGAACCGTCACTTAGGAATGTTTCAAGCTGACACTAGAGCAAGAGAGACATTTGACTCTAGTCATCTCTACAGGGAGGAAATTATCAGGCTACATTACTGATAGAAATATGGATAAAGATTCTCTAATTCTATGGCGATTCCGTTCGCCTCATGATGTAACACAGCCCACGCGCCACCAGCTCCTGGGATTGGAACAAATCAAGGCTATAATCTCACATGGATTGAATTTTTTTAGGTTAAAGTTAGTTTTTTGTTTTGTTGTTGTATTAATAGATTTTTGTTGTTGTGAATGTGAGTTAATGGGTGAATGTGAGGCATAAGTTGGATAAAGGCGGTATATAAATGCAGTCCATTTAGCATCTGTCCATCCATCCATCCATCTCTCCCTCTATTTATCATCATTATCATAAATTCCTCCATCCATGCTTAAGACGGATCACTGTCAGGTATACTGTACACGGTTCCTTCTCTGTTGTTTGGGTTCCCGTATCATTACATTCACATCACCGCGTCCCTTCTACCCCTCAGCACCATGATGGCGGAGGCATCGCCAGTCCCAGTCCCGGTCTCAGTCCCAGTCCCAGTCTTGGTCCCAGTCCCAGTCTCGGTCCCGGACGCGACGGAACAGGAGCTGACCTGCTCCATCTGCCTGGACCTGTTCAACGACCCTGTGTCTACGCCCTGTGGACATAACTTCTGTCAGGTATGGTTAAACATGTATAATTAATTATGTAAAACGCACGTAAAATAGTTTAACCTCCCCCCAAGCCAAATGGGTAGTTGTAGCCCGGTGAGAAGAATGCATTCTGCTGCTTTCACTCCTACAGTTCTCAAAATCCCCTTTTCCCATGTTTAAGTTGGGTTTTTGAACCTTTCTTAGTGATTTTCCCTATATAAAGCACCTATACATTGTAGCAATATCATTTGTCCTTTAAGAAGGGGGGTACTCCTTGTATAAAACTAAGCAACATCTAATATTCGTTAGGGATGTGGGTGTGTCTTATAAAGAACTATATCCAAAATTGCTTCCTTTTCTCGAATTATATATTTTCCCTTCCTCCCCCTATCTCAACTGTCCCCTACTCCCTATACCTATGTTGGGTCTTTGACCTCTCCCGTGGTTCGTCTGTATGTGTACAGCACTCCGCACATATACTGAACGGTAGAAATCGTCAGACCTTATAAATTACATATTTTCCCCTCTCTACTAGTTCCCCATAGCTAAACCAAAAATTGTAGTATCTTTATGAAATATATATTACCCTTCATCCACAATTCCCAGCTATCCACTCCTCCTTATGTCTATGTTGGGTCTTTGACCTCTCCATAATGTCCTTATATAACTACACAGCATACATATTGAAAAGTAGAAATTCTCAATTTCCATTGACCTCCCCGTGGTTCGTCTGTATGTGTACAGCACATATACTGAACGGTAGAAATCGCCAGACTTTATACCTTATATATTTTCCCCTCTCTACTCGTTCCCCATATCTAAACCAAAAATTGCATTACCTTTATGAAATATGTATTTTCCCTTCATCCACAATTCCCAGCTATCCACTCCTCCTTATGTCTATGTTGGGTCGTTGACCTCTCCAAAATGCCCCTACACAGCATACATAATGAAAAGTAGAAATGACCAATTTCCATAGAATATACCTTTCCCCTACTTCAACAGTTCTCAAAATCCCCCCCCTCCCACTTTTAAGTTGGGTCCTTGAACCTCTCTTAGTGATTCTTCCTATATAAAGCACATATTGTATCAATTATCCGTTAAGAAGGGGGGTATGCCCTACATATATCCAAGCCATGTCCATTACACTTTAAGAATGGGGGTATGTCTCCTAGAGAATTAAATCAAAAATTGCAATCCTTTTATGAATTATATATTTTCCCTTCTTTCATAGATCCCTATCCCCTTCTCCCCATGTCTATGTTGGGTCTTTGGCCTCCCCCTAGTGTCTCTGTACGTGTACAGCATATATATTTTTTCGGTTTCTTCTGACAAGAGCGAGCGCATGGCTTCCATTGTCTGTTGGCTTCTTCTTTCTGAATCTTCTTTCAAGAGCGAGCACATGTTTCCCATCGTCATAGCCGTCTCTCCTTCTCTCTCTGGTCACCGCACCCGCTGTTTCCTCCTCCTCGTGTATCTCTTGGCTAGTAGGGCTTAGCTCAGCCCTACTAGCCATCTGTAGCCTGGTGGTTACTACCGTTAGCTTCTTGCTTTCCGCTCCTAGGCCCAAAGCCTCCGGTATATGGCTCTGCCTCTGTGTAGTGGAGCGTCTGTTTATCTCCGACTCTCTATCGTCTTTTCCTTCTGATTCAGAGTTTTTCATTTCATGTTCTCATGTTCCCCTCATGTTCTCATGTTCCCCTCCCCATCATATGTATATACTCTGTCAGGATCTAGGGGTAACAGTACTGTATATTTGAATACCGCTTATGTCACAAATGTATCAGCACTAAATACCTATATGTCCCTATGCCATAAATGTCATGTATGTTGTGTATGTCATAAATGTCTATATGAAATGAAAATGGGGGACCCTGATGGAAACAAGACAAACGTCTTTCTCAGGTCTGCATCCCCTTAACAATTGTATGTATTGAGCCGTACTGTATTGTACCCATTCTGCAATCTGTTAAATAAAGTTTTCATTCATTCATTCACTCAATAGAGTAGTCTTAAAAATGTTTTCCCCTTTGCTTTTCTCGGGGGGTATTCGGATTTAAGCCGTGTTTTTAGATAGTTTAGTCATTTAGCACCGGGAGCATATGGTGCGAGTTGCCTACTGCACGGCCGCCATCTTGAAGTCCCATGAAACTGATGTTAATCTTATTGTCTGACTCTGGGAAAGATGACAATAAGTGAATTTCCAAAAGTGTTGCAAGAGTGTTCCTTTTCGATAACAAACATTTGTTATACAGTATATAGTGACCGCATGGCAATAAGACCCGTAATAAATTTTCACTGCATCTGTAGTACAGACAGTATTTGATGTAATGTGTAATAGTCCTTGCACGGAATATTTGTATAGTTCTTTCTTCCAACATGGCTGCCTGTAACCATTTTATAGGTAAACACTGGAAAGCCTTTTCACGACCTTTTCACGATCCAAGACATTACAAATTATAAAAATGTTGTGTTAATAATATATTTCTCAATGACATCAACGCACAGCAACACAGAGGGAAAAAACGGGGTGTTCTAAACATTCCACGAAAGTCCTCTATTGACAAGTGTCCTCCCTGTCCTCACCATTTCTACACTGTACTGTATATTGCTGTAACTCTATCTGCATTGTATATGTATGTATATATGTATATTGAATATTGAAAAATTGTTTTTACACTTGTTTTTTTTTTAAACTGTTTTTATTGTAAATTTTTTCTCTTACACAAACATACATATATACAAACAACAGTACATGACAAAAATAAAAAAGACACCCTTCAATCCCCTCCCTTCCCTAATTACAACACAATTGACCTTTCCGCAGACATATTACCATAGAAACAATTATTGTTAATGCTTAATTGTTAATCGTTAAAGTGGAACTATTTTATAAATGGCCTTCCTCAGTGTCCCGTACCGTCCCCCAGCTATGTGGATTCATATCTACAGGTTCCACGCCTCCGACTCTCAATGTCCAAGATTCCTCAACCACCTAATAATGTGGCTGTCGGTGTGGCATTTGGCCCCAGGCCACTCAGTGGTAGGAGCCCATCCTTAAAATGTCCCAAGATCCTGAGGTAGAACACTGCTGCTTTTCAGTACCTGATTAGAAATATAGAACTCTCAGAGGTGTTCCATAGACTCACAGGAACTGTGTAAAAGTTCCCACCCTGTGAAAGGAACAGCAAAATAGCTCTCCTTTAAATTACCTATAAGAAATCACGGAAATATCAGCACAAAAATAATAAAAAAAATAAACCAATATAAAATACAATACAAGATACACTAATAAAATAACATAAAATGAATAAAAAAAAAAAAAAATAATAATAATAATAAGATAAAAATAAACAACTGTCCTTCGGCTTCTCTACCTCCATCCACTTTTCTTCTCTATTCTTTTTCTTCCCCTAAACCTTTCTCCCATTTTCCCTTTCCTCTCCCTTACCTTTCATGTTTCCTATCCCTCTCCTTTAGATTCTTACATTTTCCAGGAAGTGTATAAACGATGTCCATGTCCTTTCAAACTGCTCTGTTTTTCCCTTCTGTATGTATGTTAGTTTCTCCATTGCTAAGTTTTCTGACACTTCCTTTAACCACTGTTTAGCTCCTGGTCTCTGTATCTCCTTCCAGTTCAAAGCTATCACTCTCTTGGCCTGTAACAAACAAAAATGTATCAATTTCCTCTTTCTAATATAAGCTGGGAACTTCTCCGGGTATAAGTGTAGTATACATAACTTAGGATCGGTCGGGATTTCTATCTCTGTCATCTCCGATATGAGTTCCAATATCTCCTTCCAATATTCCTGTATCTTCTCACATTCCCACATACAGTGGTATAGGGTCCCTATCTCTATCCCACACCTAGTACATTCATCCGGGATCACAGGATAAAACTTGTGTAATTTCTCTGGTGTCGTATATACTCTATGTATCCACTTATATTGTAGGAGTTTACATCTGGTATTGATTGAAAGTGTCTGTGACATCTCACATGCTTGTTCCCAGTCCTCTTCTGCTATTTCTACCCCCATGTCCCTCTCCCATGCCCGCAAACTGCTCAAAGAGCTCTCATCCGATCCTGATAACAACACATCATAAAACTTGGATAATTGTCCTCTTCCCACCATATTGTTCCTCGTAAGTCTTTCTATTATGGATGTGGGTGGTTCCTCTGTGCCCCTGTTCTTTGAGACTACGTAGCTCCTGATTTGAAAGTATTTAAATCTATGTGATCTTGGGATTTCAAATGTGCTCACTATCTGTTCGAAGGTCATCAATTCTCCCTCTATGTATACGTTTTTAATCTTACCCAAACCTCTTTCTGCCCAATTTTTGAATCCCCCATCATTCCTTCCCGGTTTAAATTCCTCATTCCCCCAGATTGGTGTATACCCCGACAACTTATCTCTTCTACCTAAGTGTAAGTGTGCCTTGTGCCAGATCCTTACTGTATTCTGGAGGAACGGGTTCTTTGTATTTTTTATCAACAAGTTACTCTGTCGTGAATATATATATGCGTCTAGTGTTATCTTTGTCTCTTCTTTTTCTATCTCCATCTAAGCCGGTATATCTGCATGTTGAAAGTAGAACATTGCTGTCCTGAGCTGTGCCGCCCAGTAATAAAGCCTCATATCTGGAAGTCTAAGCCCTCCTCTGTCATACGGGAGGTAAAGGAGTGTTTATTGTTCCATATGAAACGTGTGAACATCGTTTTCAATCTCCGAAAGAAAGTTTCCGGTAAGGGCATTGGGATTGACTGGAATAGGTAAAGGAATTTAGGCAATATAGTCATTTTAATAATATTCACTCTGCCTATCATTGATATTGGTAATTTGCTCCATCTTTCAAGGCTATTTTCTACATCTGTCATTATTGGATCGTAATTACTCTGTACTAAGTCTTTAATCTCCGGGGTTATCTTTATCCCCAAATATGTAAACCCCTTGGGGGAGCTCGCAAACTGCGTGTGCACCGGCGCTTTTCCCCTTTCTCTTTTATTAAGTAACATAAGTGCGCTTTTATTTTGATTTGTTTTATATCCTGAAAATACTCCAAATTTCTCTAGTATTTCGTTCGCATTTCTAATTGAGGTATCCAATTTTGTTAAGTATAGTATTATATCGTCCGCGAAAAGCGATAGGCGATGCTCCATTCCCCCTATTCTCATCCCTGTGATTGCCCGGGTGCGTTTTCCTTAATGATAAGCAAGCAGTGCAAAAATGCTTCCGCATTCGTCACCGCACGCCAGTGCGGTAAAGCGCCCTTCTTTTCAGGCCCCGCTTAGACAAATGCTACCGTGCGTGCACCGGCGGCGGCGTGCTCGCTCAGGTGCGTGCGTGCGCCGGCGTGCTCGCGCGAGGTGCCCGCGCATGCGCATGAGATCCACACGAGCGGAGCTCAATATATATAAGTCACCGCCCCTTATTCAGTATCTAGAAATAGCTCAATTGGCAAGGCCACATGGCTGTGGATCCTATGGCTCGTTTGCTGGCGAGTTCGAATCCCATCGAAAATATTTTTTAACGTGATTTTTTTTTAACGTGTATTCTTTCGCCGGTTAAGGTTAGGCATGGTTAAGGTTAAGGTTAAGGTTAGGCATTGTTTCGGAGTTGGTTAAGGTTAGAACGGTTAAGTTTAGGCGCTGTTAAGGAGCTGGTTAAGGTTAGAGTTTGTCAAAGAGAATGGCAATATAATTTCTATGGTTAAGGTTAGGCATGGTTAAGGTTAAGGTTAAGGTTAGGCATTGTTTCGGAGTTGGTTAAGGTTAGAACGGTTAAGTTTAGGCGCTGTTAAGGAGCTGGTTAAGGTTAGAGTTTGTCAAAGAGAATGGCAATAGACAGCCTATTTCCGCACGACCTGGGCGCTGGGCGGCGGAAAATGAAAGGCGCATTACTGCACGCCACTACGGTAAATTTTTGCACTGCTTGCTTGTCATAAAGCTACACGCTTCCCGGGTCCTGCCTAATCGTCATCGCTAATGGTTCGATTGCGAATAAAAATAGCAACGGTGTATAGAATCCTGATCCATTTTATATATCCTTCCCCAAACCCGAACCTTTTAAGTGTTTCAAACAGATATCCCCACTCAATCCTGTCAAATGCCTTTTCGGCGTCTATAATGACAGAACTGCGTGGTCTTTTTCGTTTTTCTTAGTGTGAAGAACATTTAGTAATCTCCTAATGTTATGAAATCCCTGTCTTCCCAATACAAATCCGTTCTGGTAATTTTTGATCAGATGTGGAATCGACTTCTCTATGCGTCTAGATAGCGCCTTACATAAAATCTTCGTATCACATCGCTTATGATGAATTGAAAATGGGGGACCCTGATGTAAACAAGACGAAAGTCTTTCTCTGGTCTGCATCCCCTTAACAATTGTATGTATTGAGCTGTACTGTACTGTACCCATTCTGCAATCTGTTAATAAACTTTTCAATCAATCAATCAAACAGAACGACACAGGACGATATGAAGTTGTGTCTGAGGGTGGCTTTCCCGGTTTCTTAAGTACCGAAATCATCACCGATCTTAAGGATGGAGGCAAAGTCCCCTCCTCATATGCTTCATTGAACATTTCCAGTAGGTGGGGTAGCAGTTTCCCTGAGAATCTCTTGTATATTTCTGTTGGTATCCCATCTGGGCCCGCCACCTTCCCGCTATTCATAACCGTAAGCGCCTCGTTTAATTCTTCTATTGTTAGCTCTTGGTCAAACTGTTTCTGTTCCTCCTCCGTTATTTTTGGGAATTCTAACTTGTCCAGGAATTCATTTTGTTGTTCTGTGTCCTTTGGGTATTCTGATTTATATAATTTTTCATAATATTCTTTAAAGGCGTTATTTATTTCTATTGGGTCATTAGTTTCCACCCCATTCCCCAATTTGATCGTATTTATCATCCTTTCCGTTTGTGCCTTTCTAATTATCCATGCCAGTATCTTGCCTGCTTTTTCCCCTTGGTCGTAGTACGATTGTTTTAGCCACTGTAAGTCCGATGTTATCTTTGTAGTGGATAGATGCTTGTACTGGGCCTTTAATACCCGTAGTTCTCTCTGTTTTGCTGGGTCTTCTCCCCTATATAGCTGTTCTTCCACTTCTTTTACCCGTCTTTCTATGTCCTCCATTTGCTTATAGTGTTCCTTAGATTTATGTTTAGTATAGCTTATCATCTCTCCCCTTATATACGCCTTAAATGCCTCCCATCTCATTGTTGCACTTGTCTGGTCTGTATTTATGGAGAAGTATATGTCTATTTTTTCATCTATAAAAGTCATACATTTCGGGTTGTTGAGCCACTTGGTTTGGAGTCTGAATCTAGGGGGTGCCTTCGCTATTCATAGTTAACGTCATTGGAGAATGCTCAGACAGTAATCTACTGTCATATTCACTTCCTGTAAATTTAGATACCAAGCTTGTCAATACTAAAAAATACTCTATTCTCGAGAACGATGGCCTACTTAGTAATTTTGAAGCGCACGAATATTCCCTCTTGTCTGGGTTTAGCTTTCTCCATACCTCAACCAAGTCGAGGTCTTTCATAAACGTATCTATCACTTTCCTTGTTCTTCCGTGGGAGGTATCTATTCCCCCTGACTTATCTATTTCCGGTCTCCTCACGCAGTTAAAGTCTCCCCCCATGATGAACTGGCCCGTGAGAGTTGCCATTTTCATAAACAGTTTTTGAAAAAACAGCCGGTCATCATTGTTTGGTCCATATATATTTACTAGGTTCACCTGCGTGGAGACTATAGTACCGCTTAATATTATAAATCTCCCTCCCGGGTCTACAATTTTATTTCTTAAAGTAAATGGTATCGACTTGTCTATTAGTATCATTACTCCTCTAGCTTGTGAGTTGAATGGCGCCGAGTATACCTGCCCCTTCCATCTATTCTCGACCCTCTTGAGATCTTCCCCAGTGCTGTGTGTTTCCTGTAAATAAACTATTTTTGCTCCTGATCGTTTTATCTTCCCTAGAATCTGTTTTAGCTTAATAATGTGGCTCATCCCCCTCACGTTCCAGCTCATATATTTTATTTCGTTCCTACTCATCCTTATGTCCTATGTTTCCCATTCTCTTCTTGCCCTCCTCCCCCCTCTCTCCTCTATGTTTTGTGATGTGGTGATCCAGCCGAAGTGTCCTGTAATAATAAATAAAAAAGAGAAAAAACACAAGTACCCCCAAACTCCACATATAAAGCTAACGTCCCCCCCTATTGGGCACGGACCTCTGACCCTCCTCTTTTCCGACTTCCTGCAGGTCCTTTCCTGCTTCCTTTTGACGGGATGCATCTTACCTGCCTTTCTCCCTTTCCTACCGCTCTTCCCTCCTAGTATGCTCTAACCACATGCTCCCTTTTTCTCATTTCTGCTATTTAAAGTCCAACTTGACTAAACTATCTTCAACTTGATCCTGTATCCCTACCCCCCCCCCTTCCTCCTCTCGTAACCATCTCGAGGAAACCCTCTATTTCAGCCTCTAAACTCCTGGATCTCTATCACCTTAAACATTGAAACATTGAAACAAAACCATTGAAACAAAACCAAATCCGCCACCAACCGGGCATCGACCATATCCAATACCTGTTAAGAAAGGGGATATGACCTACGAAAACCTCTAAGCTATACCCTTTACCCGTTAAGAAGGGGGGTATCTTTTGTAGAGTTAAATCAGAACTTGCTGTACCTTTATGTATTATACCCTTCCCCTTCCTCCCCAAATCCTAACCATCCACTCCTCCTCACGCCTATGTTGGGTCCTTGACCTCTCCGTAGTGTCCCTATATAACTATCCCGTTTACCTAGTACCTATACTGAACGGTAGAGGTCGCCAGACCTTATACCCTATACATTTTTCCCTCTCTATTAGTTTCCCCCATCTAAACCAAAAATTTTAGTGCCTTTATGAAATATACATTTTCCCTTCCTTCCCCATTCCTAGCTAACCACTCCTCCTTCTGTCTATGTTTGGCCCTCGGTCTCTCCATAGTTCCCTTAACTAACTATAACTACTTATGTAACTGAGGGGTACAATTCCCTGACTGTATTACTAGATATGATACTTACTACCACTACCTTTGTACTTAATATTCGGCCACCCAGTACTCGGCATAAATATATTATGATGAACACTGTCACGTAGATGAAACGGATCCAACACAAATGTACGAATTAGAAATAGGTCTTTATTTCTACACAGCGATGGTGTGTAGAGCAAGCACTTAATCAAATCAATCACATTTATGAATGGGAATTAGTATGCACTTTTATGGCAAGAGTATTCGTCGGTATATCAATAGAGAATGTCCAATCTCTGAAGGCGCAGGTGGTACATATACGACCTGGAATAGTTAAGGAATAACAGCAATGATACTTTAATGATTATAGACTGGATACACTAGGGGGGGTTAATCCGGTCGCTTGTAAGCCGACAGGAGTAGGAAAGGGGGGGGGGGGGGTAGAGTCCGGCCGCCTCATCCGGCCAAGGGTATCCCAGGTGAACCCACTGTAGTGCCGTTCAATGCGCCGGCGATCCTTGGACCACAGATGAAAGCAGGTGGACTCTTTGTGGGCCGGCGTCCTCCGGTCCACGGAGGAGAGACGTGAAGCGACCTCGTCTTGCAGAGCGTCTCCTCACCTTGCGTCCTCTCCAGGGGGGGGGGGTTCCAACACACGGCAGTGTCGGGGGTCTTTATCCATGGAATAATCAACGTATACAAAGCATAATCCGTGCCTGGGAAGGCGGGCTGTCGTCGGTAGAATAATCCGGTATACAGGTCCACTCGCTCGTCGGCTCTGGGGCTCCTCGGGTGCAATCTCACATGGGGTCGATCATCCTGGATAAGCAGCCAGTTTTCTGCCCGAAACGATGGGGTGCTGACTACGGTAGTATTCTCACCGCACGAAGCACTATATATTAACAGACTATTATTAGCTTAATAGACTACGTCCAACTCGACGATATAGTGCCAAATATGACTATTCAAATATTAATATACACGATGTCTCAATACCGATGGTAGGCCGAACTTGGCCTTACTCCCACACGTGGCGTCGCGGGGAGGCTTTACGTCTGTGACTCTATTGGAGGGTAAGAAACTGGACTGAAAAGGAAGTCCTACTTTAGTAGCGCAGTATATATACGCACTATGAACAAATAGTCCCATTAGTGGTGCGGTAGCCAGATTCCTACGCGGAACTAGGACTTGTTCGTACATGTTGAGCGGTACGTTTGAACTGGGTCTGGGGGGTATGGCAGCCTGGCACCAAGGTCTCGACCAATAGTAGAATGGAGACTATTATGGGATGTTCAGTAGGCTAGAATGGATATTCAATGCATATTGTACAAGGAATATACAAGGGATATCAAGGAATATTAGAGAATATACAAATACAATTAAATATATATATATAATAAATATATATATTCGGTTTAATCTGGCCCTTCACAACAGCCACCCCCTGATTGGTCCCAGACCTAATCAGTTAAGCAGAGACAGATTAATCGCGTTGTCTATTTACACCTAAGGGTTTGCTGTAGGGGTCAGTCAACTTCACAAAGTCATAGGGTTATAGGGTCATGGTCATCATCGATTGTGTCTGGGAGTCGAGGCAGTTCTATGAGCCTCGCCACGGGACGGGTGTAAGTGCGACCCTGGACAAGCACTTCAGCTGCTCGGACCTTGCCGTCGGCACCGGTGATCACTTTGCTTACGCGGCCGGCCGGCCACATAGCTCTGGGCAGTGATTGATCAATAATCATGACGACTGTTCCTTCTGTCAAATTGTCTCTCTCCTTTACCCACTTCTGGCGGGTCTGTAGAGACGGTAGGTAGTGCAGTAGGAAACTGCTCCAAAACTTGTCGGCTAATACTTGGCTGTACCTCCACATTCGTCGGCCGTTCGCTTCTTCAGGCCGGTACATTGTCTGGGGTAATGCAGGATCTAGCCGCCCCATCAGGAGTGTGTTGGGGGTAACTGGGTAGATAACAGTGCTCAATCCACAGAACACAGGCTTCTTATTCTCAGCCTCCTCCTGACTGGCTTCCCTCGGGATAGGCGTGGGCCACTGTCCTTCCGGGAGTCTTAGGAATGCGGGGCCGTCACTGTAAGCATTGCGACGGGTGAGGTCATCCAGGGGCATCCCCCGGGTGATGACGTCAGCTGGGTTCTGTTTTGTATCAACGTAGCGCCACTCTGTTTCTCCGGTTAACTCTTCGGTTAAGTCTTGAATCTCGGTGACTCTGACTCCCACGAAGACTTTGTACTTGCATGAGTCCGATTTGATCCAGGCGAGTACTGTCGTGGAATCTGACCACAGGATTGTTCTAGACACCGGTATGGTGAGCTCACGTTGGATGAGCGTGGCTAGGTGCGCTCCGGCTAGGGCTGCGCAGAGCTCTAGACGTGGGATAGATTGTTGCTTGCGTGGGGCTATTCTCGAGCGGGCGAGGACAAATGCTGTGTAGATCTCTCCCCCCTTTTCTTGGGCCCGCAAGTAGGCTACTGATCCGTATGCGACCTCTGAGGCGTCACTGAAGACGTGTAAGTCCATTTTACATGTCTCTGGCCTCACCGTGGGTGGGAAGTAGCTTCGGCGCATATTAACGCCTGGGAGTGAGTGGAGCTCCATCTCCCACTCTCTCCAGGTGGATGCAAGGTGTGCGGGAATGGGGTCGTCCCAGCCCTGGTCCCTGTCCCACAATGCTCGCACAATCACCCTTGCCCTGGTGGTGTACGGCAGAACACATCCCAGCGGGTCATATCGTCGGGCGAGTGCTGTGTACACACTCCGTCTGGTGGTCGGCGCCGCCGCCGGCCTTCCCTGCTCCGTAGTCAGGGGCCCGTGTCTGTAGTGAAGCGAATCCGCTTTGAATCGCCACACCAATCCCAGGGTCATCTCCTGGGCTTCTCCCGGGACTGTAGCCATCCAGGTCTCGCCGCTGGCTGCCCTGTCCTCGGAGGAGAGGCTGCGCAGTACCTGCGGATCGCTGCTGGCCCACTGCCTGAGATCAAAGCCGCCTTTGATCAATGAGGCGCGGAGTTTAATCAGGAGAGCCTCGGCTTCTTCCTGGGTTGAAAGGCTTTGTAGACAGTTGTCTACGTAGAAGCTGTTCTTTACGCTGTGTCGGACCTCTTCGTCCGCTGCTGGGTCCTCTGCTACATGTTTCTGTAGTGCAAATGTAGCACAGCAGGGGCTGCACGTCGTTCCGAAGGGGAGGACTTCCCATTGGTAGATGGCTGGGTGCTCATCTCCTGGCTTCTCTCTCCATAGGAACCGTAACAGGGGCTTGTCCTCCTCTACTAATCTCACCTGCAGGAACATTCCTTTAATGTCCCCGCTGATGGCCACCTTTTCCTGGCGGAAGCGGAGTAGAACGCCGAGTAGGGAGGGGCCGAGTGTGGGACCGGGCAGTAACTCTTTATTCAGATTTTGGGATCCGATCTGGTAGCTGCAGTTAAATACTATGCGGTCTTTACCGTTGTGATGGACCTTGTGGTGAGGCACGTACCACGCTTCAGTGGTCTGGTCAGCCTCTTTAATGTCCATCTTTGTGACGTGTCCCGCTGTGATGAGCTTCTCTATCTCAGCGCGGTATACACTCTCTTGGGCGGGGTTCTTGGCTAAGCGCCGCTCCGTGTTCAGCAGGTACCGTTCTGTGGCGTCTGTCTTGGCGTGGAAAGTAGGCATTCCTTCTCGCCGCAGGAGTGGCGTGGCGTATCTCAACACGCCGTTGACCGGGACTCTCTTGGTCCTGTCTCGAGGAGGTGAATGGCGTAAATGTCATCTTTAGAGCGAATGTCTTTCTTTCCGTTCTTAAAGGGCATTTGTTCCAAGGTCCATAACCGCTCTACGTGTTGCAGGAGTGCGGTTTCTCCCTCTGTGACTCGGGAGTGGAGACATCTAGTGGCTGTACTTCGGTTGAGAGATTTGGCGAGCGGGCCTTGGAGAGTCCATCCCAAACGGGTCTCGACTGCTGCAGGACGGCCTCGGGGTCCGGTATGAACCCGGTCTATCGGGACAATGAGGTCTGCATGGTCGGAGCCTATCAACAGGGTCGGCATAGCATTGTCTATGAGCGGGATCGGTAACTTGCGCAGATGTGCATATTTCTCCATCAGCTTGGCGACGGGGTATGTGTACCGCGACAGTCCTATTTCTTGGCTGGTGAAAGCGTCTGCAATCTGGTACCGTCGCTCAGGCTGGCCGCTTGCTGCGATAGAGAATGAGACATTCTCGCCCTTTATCGTCTTCAAATCTCGTCTTATTGTCCGAATTGTCATTTGGGTTTCGCTTCCCCGCAGCCCTAGCTGGGCCGCAGCGGAGGCGAGCAGAAGGGTCTTCTCTGACCCGTCATCGAGGACGGCGTAAGTGTCCAGGACTTTATTCTGGTAGCTTAGTGTCACACGCACTACTTTTAGGAGTACTCGGGCTCCACTGCTGCTGGCGGGATCGATGTACATGACGCTCGCTTTGCTGCTGGATGGTGCGGGTGAAGGGCGCCGTCTGTTACTGTCGTGAAGTATGTCCAGATGGGCTCCATCGCACTTGGTGCACCTTTTCTTTAAGCGGCATTCGGCTGCCATGTGTGAGCGCGCACAGCGAAAACAGCGCTTGTTGGACTTTATCCATTGACTTGCTTCCTCCGCGTTCAGCTTGGGGAAGGAGTCACATTGCGCTAGCCAGTGTTCTTTCTCACAGTAGGGGCACACTATCTTCCACTTCTCCGTTCTGGAGGGGGTACTGTGGCTCCTGCTGCTCGGTACTGACTCCGATTGGTGCATCACAGTCACCGATCTTCTTCCATCATTTAGTCGTCTGGTTCCTTCTCTGGAGCCAGGGGTGCTCCGTCCGAATGTATCTAGCCGTAGGCTGCTGACTTCTCTCGCCAGGAAGTCTGCTAGATCGAGGAGGTTCGGTTCGGGGCCATTCGGGTCTCGGTGGTCTCTCTGCCGCCTAAAACGCTCCTGTCGAGCGGGCGGCAGCTTCTCCAAGATCCTTTCCACATTTGAGTTGGCGTAAAGTTCATGCCTCCCCTTCTCTCTCTGCGCTCCCAACATCCCTACCAGGGACTGCACTCTGATGGACAGGTCGTCCAGTGCTCGATTGTCTATTGCCGGGGGTAAGCGGTCGATGTGTCGGATCTCCTGGATCACGTAATCCCATATGCGCCCATACCTCTGGTCCAATGCTACCAGCGCTGCTGTGTATGGGGTGGTGGAAGTCGCGTAGGCGAGCGCTATATTATGTGCGCGGGGTACCTTTAAGTGCTTCAGTAGGATGGCGTATTTATGGCGTTCATCCAATACATCCACCAACATGGTCTCCAGACACATGCGGAGTTCTGTATACTGGGCCCGGTTCTCTTGGGTGAAGTCGGGTACCATAGGCGTGCCAATGTATGACGCTGACTGTGGATACATCGGCGAGCGTTGGGGGAGAGGCCTCCTAGGCGAGTCTCCTCCCGCTCCTTGGTATGGGCTGGTACCGGCAGTGTACCATGGCCCGCTTGTCCAGGTGCTGTTCCTCGGTGCGGGTCGTGCGTCGTGCTCACCCGGGTATAGAGTCGGGGGTCTGTAGCGCAGCTCCGCGGGAGTATAGCCTGGGCTGTACCGGACCTCCTGGTCCGGTAGAGTACTGTGCTGTCGTCGGGCGTGGTTCTCCTCCTCTTCCTCTTCGTCTTCAGTTAGGTCATCCAGTGCTTGTAGTCTCTGGTTTAGCCTCTCCACAGGATATGCTGCTCCTTCCCGGTTGCTAGGTCTCGCTTGGACCGGTGGGGGGAGGTGGTCTGTGGGGGGTATAGACCTCGTCTGTTGGTCAAGTTCAGGGTTGTTTACTCGGCTAGGGGATGCCGCCCTGGAGGTGTGTCTAGACGAGTTCCTGGAGCCTCTGGCGGAGGGAGAGGGTGTTGTCCGTCTGATCAGCTGTTCTATTAGTTGCGCTTGCTGTCTGTCGCGCTCTGCGTCCCGTAGAGCACCAGCAGCTGCTCGCTGGCTGTCTGCTCGGTCTCGGGCCACATTCTCTTCCCTCTGAATGCGTCTTATTTCTAGACGTATATGCTCTTCTTCGCTCCGCTGCTGGATCTGCAGTCGGTCGCGTTCAGCAGCGGCGTTCAGGCTGATGAGGAAGGCCTGCTGTAGGGTCCTCTCTGCCTCGCTGGGAGAAGGCGGTTGTATAGGGGAGCCTTCCCTCGGGGTACTCCTTGCGGAGCCTTGGAGCTCTATCTCCACGGTGCTCTCCCCGTCTTCTTCCGTGCCGAGTTCTCTCTCGGTAGCGCTGTATTCCTCCCGGGACTCATCGGGGACTACTTCTTCAGTACTGGCGGGGTGTGAAGTCATGTCTGGTTCCCACTGGTCCCCACCGTGAACTTGGTCAGTTACATTAGAACCCGTAGGGGCCTCTATGGTCGGGGTAGTCTGGGCGTTGGGGTTAGACATACTTTTACTTTCTAGTTTTACCGCGTTTACTGTTAGTAGAAGACTAGGTTGTTGACTGACAGCGTAAGCCTCTAAGTACTGAGGGAGCCGTCGTTCGCGCTGCGGGCGTTGGTTAGGAGGATCGTTTCGTGGAGTGTTCATCATAGGCCATTTCAATATTAATAACACTATATTAATATTACACTGATTACCCTCCGGCTCGAAGGACCAATTGTAACTGAGGGGTACAATTCCCTGACTGTATTACTAGATATGATACTTACTACCACTACCTTTGTACTTAATATTCGGCCACCCAGTACTCGGCATAAATATATTATGATGAACACTGTCACGTAGATGAAACGGATCCAACACAAATGTACGAATTAGAAATAGGTCTTTATTTCTACACAGCGATGGTGTGTAGAGCAAGCACTTAATCAAATCAATCACATTTATGAATGGGAATTAGTATGCACTTTTATGGCAAGAGTATTCGTCGGTATATCAATAGAGAATGTCCAATCTCTGAAGGCGCAGGTGGTACATATACGACCTGGAATAGTTAAGGAATAACAGCAATGATACTTTAATGATTATAGACTGGATACACTAGGGGGGGTTAATCCGGTCGCTTGTAAGCCGACAGGAGTAGGAAAGGGGGGGGGGGTAGAGTCCGGCCGCCTCATCCGGCCAAGGGTATCCCAGGTGAACCCACTGTAGTGCCGTTCAATGCGCCGGCGATCCTTGGACCACAGATGAAAGCAGGTGGACTCTTTGTGGGCCGGCGTCCTCCGGTCCACGGAGGAGAGACGTGAAGCGACCTCGTCTTGCAGAGCGTCTCCTCACCTTGCGTCCTCTCCAGGGGGGGGGGGTTCCAACACACGGCAGTGTCGGGGGTCTTTATCCATGGAATAATCAACGTATACAAAGCATAATCTGTGCCTGGGAAGGCGGGCTGTCGTCGGTAGAATAATCCGGTATACAGGTCCACTCGCTCGTCGGCTCTGGGGCTCCTCGAGTGCAATCTCACATCGGGTCGATCATCCTGGATAAGCAGCCAGTTTTCTGCCCGAAACGATGGGGTGCTGACTACGGTAGTATTCTCACCGCACGAAGCACTATATATTAACAGACTATTATTAGCTTAATAGACTACGTCCAACTCGACGATATAGTGCCAAATATGACTATTCAAATATTAATATACACGATGTCTCAATACCGATGGTAGGCCGAACTTGGCCTTACTCCCACACGTGGCGTCGCGGGGAGGCTTTACGTCTGTGACTCTATTGGAGGGTAAGAAACTGGACTGAAAAGGAAGTCCTACTTTAGTAGCGCAGTATATATACGCACTATGAACAAATAGTCCCATTAGTGGTGCGGTAGCCAGATTCCTACGCGGAACTAGGACTTGTTCGTACATGTTGAGCGGTACGTTTGAACTGGGTCTGGGGGGTATGGCAGCCTGGCACCAAGGTCTCGACCAATAGTAGAATGGAGACTATTATGGGATGTTCAGTAGGCTAGAATGGATATTCAATGCATATTGTACAAGGAATATACAAGGGATATCAAGGAATATTAGAGAATATACAAATACAATTAAATATATATATATAATAAATATATATATTCGGTTTAATCTGGCCCTTCACAACAACTTAACTATAACTGCACATTCCACATATTGAAAAATAGAAATGTCCCCTTTTCCATAGTATATACCATTCTCCTCCCCCCCCCCCCCCCCCCCCCTTCCCACTTTTAAGTTGGGTCCTTGAACCTCTTAATCCTACGTAAAGCCCCTATATATATCTTATATTCATATCAATTATCCGGCAAGAAGGGGGGCCTGCCATATATATACAAGCCTTTTCCCTTGCATTTCAAGAATGGGGGTATTTCTCCTAGAGAATTCAATCAGAAATTACAATCCATAGTGTCTCCGTATCTGCACAGCCTATATATTGAACCATTGAAATTGCCCGATTTTATAGATTATTCCCCCCCCCCCCCCCTCCCCTCCCTTCTATATACCCTTCTTAGCTACCCGTGTCATCCACCTGTGGCGGTCTCTCCTGTTGCTCTTCTTCTGGTCCTTGCCCCGCAAGTGTCTGTCTCAGTCGCGTTGGGTCTGTCCCCACCGTCATACCACAGGCTTGTCGTGCTTGTTCCGGAGTATCACACAAAGTAGTTCTACCTTCCCACGTCACCTCCAGAATGGCTCCTCTCACAAAGCCTGTCTGTCCTTTCCCTTTTTACACCTGTTTTTACACCTGTTTTTACACCTGTTTTTTTTACACCTGTTTTTACACCTGTTTTTATACACTGTTTTTATACACCTGTTTTTATCTAATCACGCTCTTATTAATATTGATGGGTATGACTTAATTGAATTTTATCATGTACTTATTTTTAATTCATGATGCAGACATAACGTGTAATAACTGTATGGGAACGGTCAATGTCTGTATACTGTTGTGAGCTGCGAGATACCCTGAATTTCCCCAAGGGGATTAATAAAGTATCTATCTATCTATCTGAAAGCAGTAGTCTCTCACTTCCCTGTACTCCTCCCGTTTCTTGACCAGGGACGCGGCGAGGTCTTGGTATATCCTCACTTGTAATCCTTCGTGTGTCAAAAGTCGCTTCTTTTTTGCGATGTCTAGCATGGCTTCTTTGTCCCGTTGGTTGGTGAATACCACTATGAGTGGCCTCCTCCCGGTTCCGTTTTCGCCTCTCTTTTTCCTTCTCGCGGGAGCCCCTCTGTACGCCGCTTCCAGCCTGGGATTTTTAGTGAAGACTCCTGCCCCCGCTAGCCCCCAGAGTATCTTTGAATAGTATTCTGTCATTGTTCCTCTCGGTCCTTTCGGGTCTTGTTCCTCTGGTATGCCGATCACTCTCAGATTCTTCCGTTTAGCATAGTTGAACATATTTTCCATATTCTCTCCCATCTCCTTACTGTCAGATCGGAGCCTCTGGCACTCCCTCTCCCACCGATCCTGGTCCGTAGCTCTGCTATCCAACGAGGCCTCTCTTTCCGTGTATCGTCTCTCCTGTTCCTTCATCCTCGCTTCTAGGTTAGCCACGGTAGCTTCACATGCCTCCATCTTTCCATCCACCCCGTCTTTTATCTTTCTTTCCCAACTTGCCAATAAAGTTTTGTTTTGTTTCACCAGCTTTTCCTCCAACCGTGCAAATTCCCCCATTAACTGCTGGTCCCTCCTTTCCGCTTCTTCCTTCAACAGTGAGCACATGGCCTCCATTGTTTGTTGGTTTCTCTTCTCGGCTTCTTCTGACAAGAGCTCTCTCAATAGCGAGTGCATGTTTTCTATTGTCATAGCCGTCTTTCCTTCTCTCTCTCCAGTCTCCACACCCGCTGCTATCTCTTCCTTGCGTACCTCTTTGCCAGCGCTTATTTCAGCCCTACTAGCCATCTGTGTCCTGGTGTCTACCGCCGTTAGCTTCTTGCTAATCGCTCCTAGGCCCAAAGCCTCCGGTACATGGGTCTGTCTGTGCCTAGTGGAGCGTCTATTTATCTCCGACTCTCCATCGCCTTTTCCTTCCGAGTTTTCCATTTCATTTTCTCAATAGAGTAGTCTTGAAACTGTTTTCCCCTTCGCTTTTCTCGGGGGGTATTTGGATTTAAGCCGTGTTTTCAGATAGTTTAGTCAATTATCACCGGGAGCATGTGGTGCGAGTTGTCTACTGCACGGCCGCCATCTTGAAGTCCCTTGTTTACACTTGTTTACGTACTTTCAATTTTATACTTATATTATACTTATTTTATACTATCTTTTTTTTTTATCTAGCACACTCTCAGGAGCAAGACAGATAGAAGCGTTTCATGCAAAAGTGTTCTGTATTTCTGTATGATGACTAATAAAGAAACTTGAAACATGAACCTCGTCTCCGCCCCCAGGCCTGTATCGGAGGCTACTGGGCGTCTGCACCCGTCTGCACCTGTCCGCTGTGCAAAAGACAGTTTGCCGAGCGGCCGATGCTCAACATCAACAGAATCTTCGCTCACATCACGGAGCAGTACAAGATAAGCCTCTACGGCCCCGTGGCGGCCCCCAGGACGCTGCTGACGCCATCCATGTCGCCCATGAACCCCTTCTTGACGACGGCGGTGGCGCTGAGTGCGGAGCCGGGTGCGAAGCTGGTGATGTGCGACATCTGCTCGGGGATGAAGCAGCCCGCCGTTAGCTCCTGCCTCACGTGCACCGCCTCGTACTGCCAGGAGCACGTGAAGCCACACCACGCCACGGCCTTCTACGCCAGCCACCGCCTGCTGGACCCACAGGAGGCGCTGAAGGGACGCACCTGTACCATCCATCGCCGCCTGCTGGAGGTCAGTGGAGACGCAGCCACGCGAGAATGAACCGCAGTGTGTGTATATAGGGAGGTGTAGTCTGACGTCACTTAATTAGTTTCCCGCGCGGTCCACCCGTATTTAGGGATTTATCATTGGGAACATTTGTTATCGGCTATTGTAATAATTCTGCCTCATGAACATTGGCAAGCTTTCCATGTTTGCACAAAATGAGTTCCCTTCTATCACTAACATTATTGTTTAAGCATTTTTGGTTGAAATATACTTGGTTATAATAAGGTTGTTTAATTTGTCGTTAAAAAAAGAACTACACTTACCAGTAGAACGCCTGTCGATGAATACACACAGAAAGGTACACCATGGCCAATGTTCATGCTTTATATGTTTTAAACAAGACGATTTAGAAATGTTTCCATTGGAAATGCATTGCGATTTCAAGAGGGGTGGACCACGCGGGAAGCGGCAATGACGTAACCACTACACCTCCCTATAGGCCTCTGGTAGTGTGCTTCATCACAGGCACCAGTTACTGTATAAAGACTATAGTGAGTCACTATAGAAACAGCCATACTATAGTGATTCATCATACATTTCTATGATAATCCACTACAGAAATACCATGGTGAATCACTACAGTATTTCTATATGGTAAATTTATAGTGTATAGTAAAAAAAATACTACAAAAAACACAGGAATACTTCAGGTTTTTACTATATTTTCATACAGGGATACATAGTGTACACACACATCTGGTCACTTTTAACTAATCAGCTAATTTTATTCAACTAAAACGGTGTAAAATGCCATTAATAAATGGTTCAAATTAATTGAATTCAGCTCAATTCGATTTCAAATGGCACATAGTCTTTTTTATTATGTATAGGTTACTAATAATTATTTAATAAATATGAATTAACCCCAATCCCAGTTTTTACAGTGCAGATAGGTTTGGATATTTAAAACAGCGGATCAGTGGGATCAGTTCAGTTTTCTCTTGAGTCCTATGGAACATATTTATTAAGTATTTTCTAAGGGGAAAGTCTCAAGTCAAATGTAACCTGTATAGACTCTTGCTTAACATAATTTCCCCTTAAATATCTCCTTAGGCAGATTAAAAGTTGAGAACTATTTTCCTCTACATCCTAGGGCATTGCCGTGTACGGGTTATTTATCTGCCAGTTCCCAGCACATCTGTGATGAGCGACACTCGAAGCAGTCTGGATGCCTGAATACTTTTACCAACGGATTTCCAGTTCCGCGTTCGCGTTCTGCGCTCTGATTGGCCACTGACGTTTCTGGTTGCGCCAATCGTGTGACGGCAAGTTCTGCCACCGGTTAAGCTTAGGCACTCTTTCAAAGTTGGTTAAGGTTAGAGTTTGTCTTAGAGCAGGGCGATAGAACACCAGCCCTGATTCCAAACTCTAACCTTAACCAACTTCGAAAGAGTCGCCTAAGCTTAACCAGTGATAGAACTAGGCGTTAGGTAGTTTGCTGCTGTTCGAGGCGGAAATGGGCGCGTCGCGCGATTGGGCGCACATGTCACATGACCAGAAACGTCAGTGGCCAATCAGATCGCACCAGAAACGTCAGTGGCCAATCAGATCGCAGAACGCGGAACTGGAAATCCGTTGGCAAAAGAATAGACGCAGTCTGGATACCATGTGACCATGAACTAGGATGGCACACATCCCTTTACATCTCCCTGCTGTCTGGGATCAAATTTGATATAATAATAAACCTTTGCATCTCCTGAACAAACTAAATATCTTATAACATCCGTGTGTGTGTGTGTGTGTGTGTGTGTGTGTGTGTGTGTGTGTGTGTGTGTGTGTGTGTCCAGGTGTACTGTAGGACTTGCCAGCGGTGTATTTGTGCCATCTGTGTACTGGAGGAACATCGGAGACACACAACTGTCTCTGTCCAGACTGAGAGACTCTGCAAACAGGTGAGAGAGAGAGGGAGAGGGAAGGGAGGGAGAGATTCAGTGAGTGAGTTAGAACATGTGGATGAGTGATTGTGTTAATTCTAACTCACTGAAACACACTCACAATCACTCATCCACACATTCTAACTCACTGAAACACACTCACAATCACTCATCCACACATTCTAACTCACTGAAACACACTCACAATCACTCATCCACACATTCTAACTCACTGAAACACACTCTCAATCACTCATCCACACATTCTAACTCACTGAAACACGCTCTCAATCACTCATCCACACATTCTAACTCACTGAAACACACTCTCAATCACTCATCCACACATTCTAACTCACTGAAACACACTCTCAATCACTCATCCACACATTCTAACTCACTGAAACACACTCTCAATCACTCATCCACACGTTCTAACTCCACATCCCTCCCTCCCTCCCTCCCTCCCTCCCTCCCTCCCTCCCTCCCTCCCTCCCTCCCTCCTGCCATCCACCCTTCTCTCCAGAAACTGATAGGGAAGACTGAGCTTGAGATCCAGAATCGCATCGAGGGGAAGAACCGTCGTCTGACGGATCTGAAGGAGAGACTGGACGGCATCAGGGTAAACGCATGAATAATATAACGTCTATTGAATAATATAATGTCTATATAAAAATAATATACAATAATATAATGTCTATATAATAATATAATGTCTATAACACTGTGATGTATGTTTCAGGTGAGGCTAAATAACACTGATGTATGTTTCAGATGAGGCTGAATAACACTGTGATGTATGTTTCAGATAAGGTTGAATAACACTGTGATGTATGTTTCAGATAAGGTTGAATAACACTGTGATGTATGTTTCAGATAAGGTTGAATAACACTGTGATGTATGTTTCAGATAAGGTTGAATAACACTGTGATGTATGTTTCAGATAAGGTTGAATAACACTGTGATGTATGTTTCAGATAAGGTTGAATAACACTGTGATGTATGTTTCAGATAAGGTTGAATAACACTGTGATGTATGTTTCAGATAAGGTTGAATAACACTGTGATGTATGTTTCAGATAAGGTTGAATAACACTGTGATGTATGTTTCAGATAAGGTTGAATAACACTGTGATGTATGTTTCAGATAAGGTTGAATAACACTGTGATGTATGTTTCAGATAAGGTTGAATAACACTGTGATGTATGTTTCAGATAAGGTTGAATAACACTGTGATGTATGTTTCAGATAAGGTTGAATAACACTGTGATGTATGTTTCAGATAAGGCTGAATAACACTGTGATGTGTTTTTCCAGAACTATGCCAACGCCGAACAGGGTGAGCTGGAGAATCTGTTGGAGGAGGTGACCCGCGGGGTGGACAGGATACGCTCTGAGCTGATGGGCGGGATCCTGGACAAACGGACCAATGTGGAGTCAAAGGGGGAGGGGCTAGTGAGCCGCCTGGAGGCGGAGCTAAGCCAGATGTGGGAGAAGAGGAAAAAACTGGAGACCCAGGCCACCAGTCAGGATCACATATCATTTCTACAGGTGCGGGACTCAAACCCATGTTAGCTAGGATCACATAGACATTTAATCTACAGGGTGGAATGGAACGCCAGAAAATGACCACATTATGCTCTCTGTGAGTAAAACGCAGAGGCTAGGATCCCTGTCAGGTTTCTACAGGCTGAAACGAAACAACACAATTAGGCCACGTGGACTTTCTGCAGGTACAAAAAAAAAAAAAAAAAAAAACGGTACAATAACAAGACCACATAGGATTTCAGTAGATGAGATACAAACCAACCAAGAACACATGCAGACGAGTAGCAGGGTGAGCTTGAGAATCTGCTGGAGGAATCAGAATCAGAAAGGCCTTTATTGTAAGTAAACTTGCACATACAAGGAATTTGTCTTGGTCTTTTGGTGCATCAACATTAACAGACAATTAAAGTAAAATAAAATGGAATATATAAACTAAATTAGGATAAAAAATACAATAGAATATAATATAGGACAGGGCTGTATAATTGTGCAGGATTGTAGTGGAATATAGACACTAAATTAGAATAAAAATACAGTGCAATTGTGCAAAATAATACGTGGTCCAGGAAGGGTGAGTTAATGTAACACATTGTGACAGATGCTTGTGTTGGTATAAGATAAGATAAGATATTCCTTTATTGATCCCCTTGGGGAAATTCAGGCATCATAGCAGCATGGGGGAAGGGGGGGGGGGGGTACAGGTAGTAAAAACAACACAAGCGGTGTAAACAAATAGGTCAATATAGTGTGTAGTGTCTATGGGGAGAGGAGATGAGGTGTCAGTGGGTCCAGAGCCTTGTTGATGAGGTCGCTTTGTGGACAAGGAGCGTAAGTGGAGGAGATGTCACACTACCAACATCTTGCGTCATGTCCTGTATAATATAATGGTATAATAACACACGCTCAGTTACAATTTGTCTGCATTTCTCTTAAACCCTTTCACTACCACACTACCAAAATGGTTAACCCTTTTCACTGCGACAATCAATGTTAACCATTCCACTGTCACACGAAAAAAGGGTTGTAACACTTTCACAACCACACTACAGAAGGTTAACCCTTTCACTACCACGCGACAGACGGTTAACGGGTCTGTAGTGTGGTAGTGAAAGGGTTAACCTTCTGTAGTGTGGTAGTGAAAGGGTTAAATTTGGTCCCCAAAACACTCCACCAGTGCAATCTGAGCATGACGTCCCGAACCCCCATCTCCCATCGAGTGAGAATTCTCGTTTGCCTTCAAAGCCATTCTAAACAAAAAAGAAGTTCCTCTCACGGCGTTCTGAAAAAAATAAGTCTCAGAAAGGCAGCACCCCCTGCCGATTTAAAGTTCCAACGTGCCTGGTGCTACCAGTGTTGCGTTCCTCATATCAACACTGGTTGCACGCACGCTAATGACGCCACGTGCACGCGCGCTCCCGCGCATGCGCATAAATGTTCCCTCGCATAAGGACAGACTAAAGACGGTGCCTAATTGCCTCTACGAATGGAATGTAACACCTGACGACCGGCGCTATTGATATGCAAAGTAGCCAGGTGGGTACTGCGAGTTGGCGCATCAGTCGAGTGCAGCGCATTCCTGTGTGCACACGCGTGCACATCCGTGCGTGCACGCGCTTCTGCTCACAACTTTGGTTGCACGGCGTGCAACCCCGTCCCACGAGCAACGCATCACTGGGTGCTACCAGTGGTGGTGAAGGAGGCAATTTCCACCCTACGTTGCAAAGCACTTTGAGTCTGAGAAAAGCGCTATATAAATCTAATTTATTATAATGACGATACATTTTAATCTAATCGAAGACAATATAATGCAGCGCAATGCAATGTGACATGACTAGACCTGGTTAGAACCTGTCACTCAAGATTAAAAGCTGTGATTCACTTGTGTTCCTGTATAGACTGGAAGCTAACACATCCTTCCATCTTCTCTCCTTCTCTCTTCTCTCCTTGTCTCTTCTCTCCTTGTCTCCTCTCCTCTTCGTCTCTTCTCTCCTCTCTTCATCTCTTCTCTCCTTGTCTTTTCTCTCCTTGTCTCCTCTCCTCTTCGTCTCTTCTCTCCTCTCTTCGTCTCTCCCCTCTTCGTCTCTTCTCTCCTCTCTTCGTCTCTTCTCTCCTTGTCTCCTCTCCTCTTCGTCTCTTTTCTCCTTGTCTCTTCTCCTCTTCGTCTCTTTTCTCCTTGTCTCTTCTCCTCTTCGTCTCTTCTCTCCTTGTCTCTTCTCCTCTTCGTCTCTTCTCTCCTCTCCTCTTTGTCTCTTCTCTCCTTGTCTCCTCTCCTCTTCGTCTCTTCTCTCCTTGTCTCTTCTCCTCTCCTCTTCGTCTCTTCTCTCCTCTCTTCATCTCTTCTCTCCTTGTCTCTTCTCCTCTTCATCTCTTCTCTCCTCCTCTCTTCATATCTTCTCTCCTTGTCTCTTCTCCTCTTCGTCTCCTCTCTCCTCTCTTCATCTCTCATCTTTTGTCTCCTCTCTCCATCTCTCATCTTTTGTCTCCTCTCTTCATCTCTTCTCTCCTTGTCTCTTCTCCTCTTCTCGCCTTGTCTCTTCTCCTCTCATCTTCTCTCTTATCTCTTCTTGTCGCTTCTCTTCTCCTCTCTTCATCTCTCCTCTCTTCGTCTCTTCTGTCATCTCTTCTCTCCTTGTCTCTTCTCTCCTCTCTTTCAGGATTTCGCGGAGGCCAGTGCTCCTCTGGACGCGACCTCTGACCTTGGGGAGCTGGATGAGGAGGCAGGGCTCTCCCTCCACTTCCAGCTGGGGGAGGTGAAGAGCGCTCTGGTGGAGGCGAGGGAGAAGCTGGATGACATCAGGATGGGAGAGGTCCGGTCCAGAGGCTCCAGAGGCTCCAGTGAGTCCACTGTTGTTATTGTATACAGTATACACTATACGGTATACAGTATATAATCCACTCCAGTTAGTACATTGTTGTTATTGTACTACACTCCATTTAGTACACTGTTGTTATTGTACTACCTTATTGTATATAGTATACACTACAGTATACTATATACAGTATATAATCCACTCCAGTTAGTACACTGTTGTTATTGTACTACACTCCATTTAGTACACTGTTGTTATTGTACTACCTTATTGTATATAGTATACACTACAGTATACTATATACAGTATATAATCCACTCCAGTTAGTACACTGTTGTTATTGTACTACCTTATTATATATAGTATACACTATACAGTATACAGTATATAATCCTGGGCGGGGCGTAGAGGTAGAGCAGTCGTCTGGCAATCCGGAGGTTCCCGGTTCGATTCCTGCTCCTCCCGGGCAGCAAGTCGATGTGTCCTTGAGCAAGACACTTAACCCCTAATTGCTCCCAATGAGAAGGTTGGCACCTTGCATGGTTGCCTCCGCCGTCGGTGTGTGAGTGAATGGGTAAAATGTGAGTAACAAATTGTAAAGCGCTTTGGATAAAAGTGCTATATAAAAAAGCAGCCATTTACCATTTATATACAGTATATAATCCACTCCAGTTAGTACACTGTTGTTATTGTACTACCTTATTGGGTAACACTTTATAATAACACTCAGTTATAAGACCTTTATAAGGTATTTGTAGATAATGAACTAATCATGAACAAATCATTTATTTTTATATACATTCGTAAAATTATTATTAAATCATTTATAACTATATTTGTATAACATTTACAAATTAGTTCTACATTATTTATAACTCATTATCAACATTGTTTGTACTTGATTTGTTCATCATTAAATAATGTTGTTTAATGTGTAGTAACACATTTGTAGATGCTTTGAAAAATGGATATGAAAAAACGACTATACTGTACCTATTTGTTCATGTTCAACAAATGATTTGTTAAGACATTCATAAAACATCTATAAATCATTTGCAGATGCTATTGTGTGCCCTAATCTGAAGTGAAGCCTATTCATCATTAACAAATGTCTAATAGAGTTAATTATTTGTTTACTTTTTCATCACCTGTTACAAATGTTGTAGACAGCTTTCGGTTACACCCTTCTTTGTGTTACGAATGGAACGTTTGGTTGGCATGGTGGTGTGTGGAACCCAATTGCAGCAGATCCACATGGAGAGAATTGACAGGAGGCGGAATGCGTGGTTGGCTCTTTCAAAATAACGTGCACTTTAATTGTGAAACACGGAGCATAATATAAAAAGGAAACACTTAGAAACTAGAAAAGAAAAGAGAGACCGTGGTCTCAAAAATGAAATAAACACAACTACACAGAGTACTCACAACGGTGACAGCAAACAAAAGTAATGACCCAGCAAAGGACTGCTGGGCCAACCACACTTAAATACAGGGACTAATTAGAGACAAGAGGATGATTAGTGAATGACACACAGCTGGGGAGATGACTAAACAGAAAACAACACAAGGTACATATACAAAACATGACCAGACCAAACGCACATAGATACAACACAAGGGAGACGAAACTAAATTAGACAACGGTGCACAGCACCGACAACAGATGAACATGCAACAGATTAGCGATGACAGACAGGACATTAATAAGTAAAAGATAACAAAAATGAATACACTGAACTAGGCCACCTGGTGGTTGAGAGCCGTAGTTCAGGTGTGGGATATGTCCATGGACAAATGGGGGTTGTGGAGCAGGACCGGGGGGACCGTTACACTTTGTGACATCAAACAGTGACAGAATTAGGACTATAGATAAATGCAATGTTATTAACATATAAAACACATGTGCATTAGGACCCAGGAGTACGCTGGCCGCGTCTATATTAAAGCCAGCCCAAGAGTGCTTCCGCATTCGCCTGATTGGCCCCGGTAACGCAATGCAATGCGCATTTTCTCGCTCACTCATAACTCGCTCACTCATAACGCCATAACGTTATTTCGCAAGCCCAGCTGTCAGAAACTGTACATTGTAACGTTAACACAGCCCAGCTGTCAACTGTACTTTGTAATGTTATGTTATTTCGGGCGTTTTATTCATAACAAACATTGACGCGATTCCGCCAACACATATGTAATATTAATAGGTTTTGCTATGCATAGAATAACAGAACAGATTGACAGGGGGTGACAAAGCACTGGGCATTTATTTAAAAAGCTGTCAACTGTACTTTGTAACGTTATGTTATTTTGGGCATTCATAACGTTATTTCGCGTGACTGTACATTGTAATGTTAACACAGCCCAGCTGTCAACTGTACTTTGTAACGTTATGTTATTTCTGGGCTGTGTTAACGTTACAATGTACAATCGCGCGAAATAACGTTATGAATGCCCGAAATAACATAACGTTACAAAGTACAGTTGACAGCTTTTTAAATAAATGCCCAGTGCTTTGTCACCACCTGTCAATCTGTTCTGTTATTCTATGCATAGCAAAACCATTACATATGTGTTGGCGGAATCGCGTCAATGTTTGTTATGAATAAAATGCCCGAAATAACATAACATTACAAAGTACAGTTGACAGCTGGGCTGTGTTAACGTTACAATGTACAGTCGCGCGAAATAACGTTATGAATACCCGAAATAACATAACATAACGTTACAAAGTACAGTTGACAGCTGGGCTGTGTTAACGTTATGTAATGGGAATTATTAAAGGACAAACGATGAGCCGCTTACATTAATCATTCTGAGTCATTATTAATAATAATAGAAAGGTTTATTTAATAAAGAAAGTTCATGACAGCGTGGCCACGCTGCCAGGCCAGTCACCCGCCAGAGACAGACATGTTTACCCCCTAGCGTCTGACAGGGGACTGACCTAGAGGCCTGGTCAGACATACAATTGAATACATGAAATTACGTAGAAGAAAACAAAATGGCTGGTTAGAGAAATTAATAATACGACTATGTTATGGCTAAGCCTGGAAGGAAAAACAGCTCCATCTTACAGTTCCCATGACCTTGGGTTATGGCTCTATGGCTGGTAGAAACAGCAACTTCGTTACGACTGAGAGAATGATAGAGTAATCTTAAAGAGACATACACACATTAACCAGTAAATCTGGTTGGACTGAAACTCTAGCTGTATGACATGATAAAATAACAGAGACTCATAATGACATGATAATATATTCCACGACAGTTACAATGTACAGGCGCGCGAAATAACGTTATGAATAAAATGCCCGAAATAACATAACGTTACAATGTACAGTTGACAGCTGGGCTGTGTTAACGTTACAATGTACAGTTTCTGACAGCTGGGCTCGTGAAATAACGTTATGGCGTTATGAGTGAATCTGGTCCTCGTTTGGATAATATGTATTCCATTTCCGCGAGTGAGGGGCAAAAAAGAAAATGCGCATTGCATTGCGTTACCGGGGCCAATCAGGCGAATGCAAAAGCACCCTTGGGGCTGGCTTTAATATAGACGCACCCTGGCCAGGGTGTAGACGGAAGAAAGCTACAAATGAAAAAACACAAAGCTACAAATGTGTTACTACACATTAAACAACATTATTTAATGATGAACAAATCAAGTACAAACAATGTTGATAATGAGTTATAATGTAGAACTAATTTGTAAATGTTATACAAATATAGTTATAAATGATTTAATAATAATTTACGAATGTATATAAATGATTTGTTCATGATTAGTTCATTATCTACAAATACCTTTATAAAGGTCTTATAACTGAGTGTTATTATAAAGTGTTACCCCTTATTGTATATAGTATAAAATACAGTGTACTATATACAGTATACAATCCACTCTAGTAAGTACAGTTTTGTTATTGTACTACTTGTAAAACGCCTTGTACTTGTAAAACGCCTCTCCCGGAGTTTTAAGCTAGGCTAGTGGTACATAACCGCTTCCATTCATTTGTGCTAACCTAGGCTAGTTTACAGCTGGATAGCTTTCTACTGAACGCGCAGATTCGCTTTCTCCTTGTCTCGACGCTGGAGAAGACTGTTAGCGTATTTCCCATAATGTTGGCATTTTCCTTCTTAAAGTAGAGGCTCAGGCAGGCCAGGCAGGAGACTGTAGTGGAAGAATTGTCTCTGTAAGAAGACGTGTTAAGATAAGATCAGATAAGTTATTTCTTTATTGATCCCCTTGGGGGAAATCAGCACTTCAGACTTGCAGTGTGAACACAGCCCATGCAGCTTTGTCTGTTACTTGGTATTTGTGTGGGTAAAATAAATCTGCTGTTCTCTGTGTTCTAGTTACATCATATGATGGCATGATGAACAGTGAGAGCATGATGAGTATGAGAGGAAGTACTGCCAGCATCAAGAAGAGCCAGTGGTCTCTGAGAGGTGGGTCCAATCAAAGATACTCCAATACAAGCTGTGCCAATGGGGACGTCTTTGTGTAGCTCATGTGACATATTACAGGAAGTGAGAAGGCCTTGGTTAGTCTCCCTTTTAGCCTCCCTTTTATAAAGTATCTGGTACATTTAAAAGGTTCTTACCACTAAGTCATTATGTGGGAGGTTGCGACCCTCTCTGCGCCGCCCCCTGTCCCCCTGTCTCCGGCTGTCTCGGAGCGATGACCGGAGTGTTGAACGTCCCGTGATTAAGACGGGGAGGACGCGACCCTCTTTGTGCCGCCCCTGTGCCTCAAATAGATCCGCTATCAGCTCTATCTTTAATCTTTCAAAATGTTCAGTTGCTATCGCTATCAGCTCCATCTTAAATTTTTCAAAATGTTCAGTTGCTATTGCATGCACTCATCTGTGTTTCACTATACACATGAGTGCATGCTTACCAACTGTCCATCTGCAACACTACTATCACCGACATCTAAGAAGGGAGATCCCCCCTTGAATGGCCCTTCTAAGGTTTCGCTCCTCCACTCTGCCTGTGGTGCATTTTTTCCTATTGCTAGGTTTTAGTGAGTTTTTCCTTACCTTTGCGTGGGGTATGTCTGGGAGTGTTTGCATTCATTCATTTATTTTGCATTTATTTTAAATTTGTTGGACCTTATGGTGTTCTTGTTTTGTTCTAGACTTATTGTTATGTTTCTTCTTGACTTGTTTAAAGAAGACGTGTCCGGCCTTACAAATAAATTTGATTTGATTTATTATTATTATGAATAGGCTATCTTAATCTAAACATGTAGTGGATGTATTCATCTAAACATGTAGTGGATTTATTCATCTAAACATGTAGTGGATTTATTAATCTAAACATGTAGTGGATTTATTAATCTAAACATGTAGTGGATTTATTCATCTAAACATAATAATAATAATAATAATAATAATAATAATAATAATAATAATAATAATAATAATAATAATAATAATAATAATAATAATAATATCTTAAATTTATATAGCGCCTTTCAGGAGACCCAAGGCGCTTAACAGGGGGGGGGGCAGCTAAGGGAAGGGGACATGTAGTGGATTTATTCATCTAAATGTTTAGTGGATTTATTCATCTAAACATGCAGTGGATTTATTAATCCAAATATTTAGTGGATTTATTAAAGGTATCCAATGGAGGGGGAGCGCAAGGGCATGTTTACATCTATGTCACCCCTGTGCGTGATATAAAGTTTTCAGGAACCCCTTTCCTCCTCCCGTGCGCTATTGCAGCAGATTTCAACAACTATTGGTCAAGAACTCCATTGGATACATTTAATCTAAACGTGTAGTGGATTTATTCATCTTGTTCTGTAACATTTGCTCTGTTGTTCTCTTTGTGCTCCCTCAGATTCTGTAGCGCTGAAGAAGATCAAGCCTGGTTCAAGTACGAGTCAGTCTGTCCCTTTGTCTTGTGTGTCCCTCCCTCCCTCCCTCCCTCCCTCCCTCCCTCCCTCAGTGTGTCTGTCTCCAGCCCGATCTAGCTTAAAATAATGTAAATAAAGTACTTATCGACCACAGGAAAAAGGTACATATTGTACGTTATGTTATAGTACCTATAAGTAATATATTATTGACATATTTATGTATTTACAAATAAGGACATATATTACATATTCAGTCAATGTTAACTGTTTTCAGAAACCCCCAGGATGCTTGCTTGGGAGGCAAGTGCCTTTACCTCAAGACAACGGAGACACACTTTTCTGATGGCCTCGCCCAAACCCTAATCTTAACCCTAACCTTTGATATCTTAACCATGTTAAACATTAAAACAAATTGCCATCATAGTATTGCTGTGTTTGTAGGTTGGTGGTTTAGTCTAGTGGTCAGAGCTGTGTTTGTATCAGGGTGGGTGGTTTAGTTTGTCTGCGTTTAGTTGTCTGCGTTTAGTCTGCGTTTAGTCTGCGTTTAGTCTGGAGCGTAACAGTAAGAAGCATTTTGTATGAAAGTATTCTGTACTTCTGTATGACAACTATTAAAGAAACTTGAAACTTGTATAGTGGTCAGAGCTGTGTTTGTATCAGGGTGGGTGGGTGTCTTAGTCTAGTGGTGAGAGCTGTGTTTGTATCAGGGTGGGTGGGTGTCTTAGTCTAGTGGTGAGAGCTGTGTTTGTATCAGGGCGGGTGTCTTAGTCTAGTGGTGAGAGCTGTGTTTGTATCAGGGTGGGTGGTTTAGTCTAGTGGTGAGAGCTGTGTTTGTATCAGGGTGGGTGGGTGTCTTAGTCTAGTGGTGAGAGCTGTGTTTGTATCAGGGTGGGTGGTTTAGTCTAGTGGTGAGAGCTGTGTTTGTATCAGGGCGGGTGTCTTAGTCTAGTGGTGAGAGCTGTGTTTGTATCAGGGCGGGTGTCTTAGTCTAGTGGTGAGAGCTGTGTTTGTATCAGGGTGGGTGGTTTAGTCTAGAGGTGAGAGCTGTGTTTGTATCAGGATGGGTGGGTGTCTTAGTCTAGTGGTGAGAGCTGTGTTTGTATCAGGGTGGGTGGTTTAGTCTAGTGGTGAGAGCTGTGTTTGTATCAGGGTGGGTGGGTGTCTTAGTCTAGTGGTGAGAGCTGTGTTTGTATCAGGGTGGGTGTCTTAGTCTAGTGGTGAGAGCTGTGTTTGTATCAGGGTGGGTGGGTGTCTTAGTCTAGTGGTGAGACCTGTGTTTGTATCAGGGTGGGTGTCTTAGTCTAGTGGTGAGACCTGTGTTTGTATCAGGGTGGGTGTCTTAGTCTAGTGGTGAGAGCTGTGTTTGTATCAGGGTGGGTGGTTTAGTCTAGTGGTGAGAGCTGTGTTTGTATCAGGGTGGGTGGGTGTCTTAGTCTAGTGGTGGGAGCTGTGTTTGTATCAGGGTGGGTGGGTGTCTTAGTCTAGTGGTGAGAGCTGTGTTTGTATCAGGGTGGGTGGGTGTCTTAGTCTAGTGGTGAGAGCTGTGTTTGTATCAGGGTGGGTGTCTTAGTCTAGTGGTGAGAGCTGTGTTTGTATCAGGGTGGGTGGTTTAGTCTAGTGGTGAGAGCTGTGTTTGTATCAGGGTGGGTGTCTTAGTCTAGTGGTGAGAGCTGTGTTTGTATCAGGGTGGGTGGGTGGTTTAGTCTAGTGGTGAGAGCTGTGTTTGTATCAGGGTGGGTGGTTTAGTCTAGTGGTGAGAGCTGTGTTTGTATCAGGGTGGGTGTCTTAGTCTAGTGGTGAGAGCTGTGTTTGTATCAGGGTGGGTGTCTTAGTCTAGTGGTGAGAGCTGTGTTTGTATCAGGGTGGGTGGTTTAGTCTAGTGGTGGGAGCTGTGTTTGTATCAGGGTGGGTGGTTTAGTCTAGTGGTGAGAGCTGTGTTTGTATCAGGGTGGGTGGGTGTCTTAGTCTAGTGGTGAGAGCTGTGTTTGTATCAGGGTGGGTGGGTGTCTTAGTCTAGTGGTGAGAGCTGTGTTTGTATCAGGGTGGGTGACTTAGTCTAGAGGTGAGAGCTGTGTTTGTATCAGGGTGGGTGGGTGTCTTAGTCTAGTGGTGGGAGCTGTGTTTGTATCAGGGTAGGTGGGTAATTTAGTCTAGTGGTGAGCACTCGCCCACAATAATTTTCTGTTTGACAGTGAAGTTTTTCATCCCACATGCCATTGCTCTGATGAATTCCTATCTTTTCATTATTAACCTTGGTACTGGTTAGGTAGCTGAATCTCTGTCTGTGTTTGTGTTGTTGTTGTTTCTCTTTTGTCTATGTATTGGGCTGTTTTGGGCCAATGTCTTTGGTGCCTGTATGGTGTTTGTACTGTGTTGTCTTGTTGATTGCAACCATGGTGGAGCCAAAGATACATTTCCACGAAAGTGGACAAATAAAAATTATATATCCGTCTATCTATGAATATGCAAGTTGGCAACAAGCACCCTTTGATATTTACCAGGAATTCTGTGTATGCTGAAACTAAAGGTGTCGGGTTTCCACACATTGGTCCATGATAGGTTCAACACATGGTAATCGTATTTCAGGGAAGTACAGAGAAGCTCTCCCTCTCCAGGGGAAGAATGTGAATGTTCTACATAACATAGTCAAAGGCATTCTTCCAAGAGTTAACCACAAAAGACACGTATGTGAGTGGAGGGGATCTGTAATACAGGCAGATGAATGGTACAAAACTAAATCATATAGATTGGTGTGGACACTTGGCTCTGTGATGGGTTCAAGATTTATTTGTCACATGCATACACGAGACATGTAGTGAAATGAAGGTGGCCATGCCCGCCTTGATTGTGCAAAAAATACAATCAAATAGAATAATAAAATAGACATGCTAAAAGTAATAAGAATATAATACAATGCTAAGTGTTGTGAAGGATCAGATTAAACCGAATATGTATATTTATTTATATATATATATTTAATTGTATTTGTATATCGTTTGATATCCCCTGTATATTCCTTGTACAATATGCATTGAATATCCCCGTTTCTACTAAACAGCCCATAATAGTTTCATTCTACCATTGGACGAGAACCTGGCGCCAGGTTGCCATACCCCTAGGTCCAAGTTCAATCGTGCCGCCTAACATGTCGAGGCAACCCCCGGTTCCGCGCAGTAATATGCCGGGCGAAATACGAATGGTACTATTTGTTCATAGCGCATATATATATGGCGCTCGTAAAGTAGAACTTTCTTTTAGTCCAGTTCTTTACCCTCCAACAGAGTGACAGACGCAAAAGCCTCCCCACGACGCACGTGCGGTGTAGTAAGGCCTACTTGGCCCAGAATAGGCATTGAGATATCGTGTAGATTAATAGTTGAATGGTCATAGTTTGGCACCATACCGTCGAGTTGGACGTATTCTATTAAGCTAATAATAGTCTATTTATGTATGGTGCATCGTTCGGTTAGAGTTCTACAGTTATCAGTACCCCCATCGTTCCTGACGTTATCTGGACGCTTAACCAGGCTGGTCAGACCCCTAGTGGTGATTGCATCCGAGGAGCTCCGGGCCAAGAGCGACTGGACCTGTATATTGGATTACTCTACCCAGACGACGGCGAGCCTTCCACGGCTTGGATTATGCTTTGTGTGCTTTGATTATTCCATGGATAAAGGCCAACACTGCTGAGTGTTGGAATTACCCCCCGGAGAGGACTCCAGGTGAGACGGCGCTCTACACGTGAGGTCGCCTCACGTCTCTCCGTTGTGGACCGGCAGATACCGTTCCACAGAGGGTCCAGCTGTGTTCGTCTGCGGCCCGAGGTTCTGTGGGCACCGTGTCCAAGACTTTGGATTCTCCCAAGACACCGTCGGCCAGATGGGATACCGCCAGCGGCTTCTCTAACCCCCCCCCTCCTACTGTCTTACAACCAGCGGGACCCCCCCCCCCCCCCTTAGTGTATCCAGCTATAATCATTTAAGTACCTTCGCTATCGTTTCCTAAATATTCCAGGTTGTATACTTACTCCCTGCGCAACCAGAGATTGGACATTCAATGTTGATTTACCTACGAATACTCATTTGCCATAAAAGTGCATATTCCATATTTCAAATCATAAATGTAATTAAGTGATCGTTGTATACACCCTTTGCTGTATTAAACCTTCGATTTGGTACATTTGTGTTGGTTCGTTTCATCAGGTGGGAAAGTGTTCATCATACTTATATCTTGTACTGGGTGGCCAGAAGTTAAAGTACATGAGGTAGTGGTATTAAATATCATATCTAACAATACAGTCAGGGAATTGTACCCCTCAGTTACACTAAGCTTTAAGAATAAGGTAATGAGTACTATATACAATAATATACAGTTATGTTTTTTTAAAGTGACCTTTTTTGTAGTGCGTTTGTGTGTGAGAGAGTGCAAGTGAGGATGTGTGGTGTGTGCGCTTGTGTGTGGAGAGATCAGTGTTCTGATGGCCTGGGGGAAGAAGCTGAGTCCGAGTCTCTCTGGGTGGTTCTGCTGCCATGTCTTTCCACCCCAGGTCCTCTCAGTCATGTTCCAAAATGTACTGTTCATTTCCCTCATATTGGCAGCTTCCTAATCAGACCTTTTGTTTATCTGTTCCAGGCCTGAAGAAGGTTCGACCCTATCTAGGTGAGCTGACTCTATTAGAAGACAAGTCTCCTGGGAAGAACCTGGATAAGTTCCACGTGACATTTTTCAACAACACAATCACAGAATTAATCATAATTTTGCTTGAATGATGATTAATATGCCATTTGATGGGTGCTTTTATCCAAAATAATTATGACACTCATAATCTTCAGTGTGATTGCACTTCCTGAGTGTGATTGCACTTCCTGAGTGTGATTGTACTTCCTGTGTGTGATTGCACTTCCTGAGTGTGATTGTACTTCCTGAGTGTGATTGCACTTTCTGTGTGGTGTGATTTTTTTTTTTCCCCGAAGGGCTCTGGGATAGAAATGTCCGCCTTCGCCTTGTATATATATATTCTCTGCTTCGAAGTTGTTATGCTTTGGCCCGCTTTCGAAGTGGGTTATGCTTAGAGCTTGGAATCAGGGCTGGTGGTCCATCGCCCTGCTCTAAAGATAAACTCTAAGCATAACCCACTTCGAAAGAGGGCCAAAGCATAACCACTTCGAAGCGGAGAATATTATGTACAAGGCGGAAGAGCCCTTCGGAGCTAAACTAATCAGAGAGGGTCTTTGCTGTACGCGGGCTAGCCAATCGGAGAGCGTCTTCGCAAACTGCGGCTATGAAAAAAAATCACGCTTCTGTGTGTGATTGCACTTCCTGTGTAGAATTGCATTTCCTGTGTGTGATTGCACTCCCAAGTGTGATTGTACTTTCTGTATGTGATTGTACTTTCTCTATGTGATTACATTTCCTGTGTGTGATTGCACTTCCTAAATGTGATTGTACTTTCTGTATATGACAAGGAGGGTAAATGGAGGAGATGTCACTACCGTAATTTCTCATCATATCCTGTGAAAAACCAGGGTGTTGTAACGCATGCACAGTTACAATGTGTCCGCATTTGTAACCAGCGCAATCTGAGCATGTGCCAAACCCCCGTCTCCCATTGGGTGACTTACTGGCGTACTTAACCTTTAAGTGGTTGCACTCATATACATATAAAGGCTAGATGACTCACCGGTGCTGCTGGCCAATGGAAACAGATGTTGCCACATGGCGGCCATCTTGCCACAGGCAGCACGCCCACTCATAACATTAATGTCTATGATGCATGTACTATTGAAATAACCATAGTTTGATAAATTTTCAAACGATTTGGTTTATTATAAACGTCAGATGTAGTTATCATACTGCATACTTATAATGGACTTTCATATGAAAATAGTTTCAACATGTCCAAGCATCCTGAATCATAGCCACGTTAATAACGTTTGTAATAAACCAAACCGTTTGTAAATCGTTTGAAAATGTTGCAAGCTATGGTTATTTCAATAGTACCTGCACCATAGACATTCATGTTATGAGCATGCTGCCTGTGACAAGATGGCCGCCGGTGAACTACGCTGGAGACTCCGCCTTGCACCATCTAGAAAATATATATCTATGGTTGCACTCCCCAGTGTGTAATGTTACTTCCTGTGTGCAGAGGACGTCACACTGAACCCGGTGACCGCGTACCCCTTCCTGATCCTGTCTGAGGACAGGAAGCAGGTGAAGAGGGGAGAGAAGCTGCAGTTCTACAGGAACAGCCAACACCGCTACGATGTCTGGTCCTGTGTCGTCGCTAAGGAAGGGTACAACTCCGGACGACATTACTGGGAGGTGAGAGGGAAGAGAGAGTTAAAGGGGACATATTACTCTGTTGTTGACAACATTATGTAATATAGTGTTCATGTAAGACAATTCACCAAGGTAATAACATATTTAAAAAGGATTGATTGATTGAAAAGTTTATTAACAGATTGCAGAATGGGTACAGTACAGCTCAATACATACAATTGTTAAGGGGATGCAGACCAGAGAAAGACTTTCGTCTTGTTTACATCAGGGTCCCCCATTTTCAATTCATCATAACATATATGACACACATGACATACAGATAGACAGTACTGCTACATCTATACATTTATGACATATCAGATTTGCAAATACAGTACTGTTTGTGATACAAAAAGTGTCCAGAAAAGAGTGTATATACATTTGACGTAGAAACTGTACATTGGAGGAGGTTGGGTAGGTGGGGTGGGGTTGGGGGTGGGTGGGGGACACTGTACACTGTACATTGGAATACTGACAAAGCCATACTTGGTCATTTACTGTACAACTGGGTTAGGACATTTGTAGGGGCCAGTTTCGAATTGCAGTCTCCCGTAGGTGTTCTTTGAGAGTGTTTTTGAAAGTGGGTAGTGATTCACATTCCTTTACAGCTTTGGGTAAGGTGTTCCACATTGATGTGGCATAATTGCGAAATGTGTTTAGTCCCTTGTTTGAGCCGAATCTGGGTTTGTCATGATTTGTGGAGCTCCCTCTGGTGTTGTGATCGTGGTATTCACTGACCTTTGGGAAGTATTTTGACATGTACATGGGTTCCTTGGTCGTGTAGTGTATCTTGTAGACCAGGCCCATTGCAAGTTGCTGTACTCTGTCATCTACTCTAAGCCATCCTAGGTTGTCAAAGTGGGCAGGGGTGAGGTGGGTTCTAGGAGTCAGGTCAAGCAGTAGTCTGACTAGTTTGTTTTGAGATGTTTGTAATTTGGTTTTTAGTGCCTTTGAGGTGCTTTGGTACCATGAGGTGCAAGCATAGTCGTAGTACCCTTGAATGAGTGCTCCTGCCAGAGTCTTCAGGGTATTCTTGTTTACCAGAGAGCAGATCCGGTACAAGAATCGAGTTTGTTGGTTGACTTTTTTTTATTACATTGGATGCCATTTTGTCACAGGAAAGATTAGCCTCTAGACCCAGATTCGGCTCAAACAAGGGACTAAACACGTTTAGCAATTATGCAACATCAATGTGGAACGCCCTACCCAAAGCTGTAAAGGAATGTGAATCACTACCCACTTTCAAAACCACTCTCAAAGAACACCTACGGGAGACTGCAATTCGAAACTGGCCCCTGTAAATGTCCTAACCCAACCCCCTCCAATGTACAGTAATTTACCTAGTATGGTTTTGTCAATATTCCAATGTACAGTTTTGCTTGTTTGTACAGTGTTCCCCCCCCCCCCCAACCCCCTCCAATGTACAGTAAATTACCTAGTATGGTTGTCAATATTCCCTTGTACAGTTGTACAGTGTTTCCCCCCCAACCCCTCCTACCCACCCAACCTCCTCCAATGTACAGTTTTTATGTCAAATGTATATACTCCCTTTTCTGGACTCTTTTTGTATCACAAACAGTACTGTATTTGCAAATCTGGTATGTCATAAATGTATACGTTTATAAGTTTATTTGGATCCCCATTAGCCACAGCAGTGCTGGGGCTATTCTTCCTGGGGTCCATAACACATAAAATACAGTTACAGACTTATACACTCACAACATTTACATGTCATACAGACAATTAAAACAACAATAAAAACCCTAATCAAATTCATAATACAATACAACAATATATACGCCTTATGAATTCATAATACAATACAATAATACCTACTCATAATTAATTCATAATACAATACAGCATAATATACTATTTAGCTTTTACATACATTATCTATGTTCATATCAGCCAACAACATTTTAATAATATATCCCTATCAGACACATGCCTTTTCATCCATATATACCTATCTCTTTATCAGACACATACATTTTCATTTATGTACACACTATCTATTAGGGAATGTCAATTTCTTTGGTTGAAAATGTTGTTTTACCACGATTTTGAAACGACATTTACTATTCTCCTGCTTAACATGTCTGGGAAGAGAGTTCCATTCCTGCATACCACGGAACATGACAGTTCGCTTCATTGCATTCGACCTCACTTTTGGAAGTGTAAAACCTCGTGCAGAAGCATGTCTGGTGGAATGGTTGTCTGTCAAGACTTATAGATAAATTGTTATATAAAATTGAGGGGATCTTTGTAACAAGAATATTCCTAGTGAATACAAGGAGTGAGCAGAGTAATTTATGTTTGACAAGTAACCAAGTTAAACAACTGTGCATCGCTGCAACATTAGTTCTGTACTCACAGCGAAGCGCTATACATGCTGCTTTGTTTTGTACCATTTGTAATTTTTTCAGTTTATTCGTCGTTACATTCGACCATACTGCAGGACAATAGTCAAGATTTGACAAAACCAGAGCTTGAATTACCTGTTTGATAGAATTTAGTGGTAACAAATTAGCACATCTTTTAACAACAGAAATCCCTCTTCCCATTTTCACTACTATATTGTTTATATGGTGTGACCATGACAATTTACTGTCTAATGTTACCCCTAGGAGTTTAGTCTCCTGGACTTGATTAATTACCACATCACTTATCAAAAGTTTCAAGACTGGGTTCGTTCTTAGAGTATGGTTTGAACCGAAAATTATGCTACTCGTCTTTGATATGTTTAGAACTAGTTTGTTATTCTTTATCCATTCCATCACTGATTGCAACTCTGCCTTTAGGACCGTATTTAATTCATTGGCTGTTGAGGCTGATGTGTAAATCGTTGAATCATCCGCATACATAGAAATATATGACTTATTTAGGACAAGAGGCATGTCATTTGTAAATATGGTGTAGAGCAAAGGCCCAAGGCAACTTCCTTGGGGTACTCCACACCTTACCGTTTTAACTTCTGAGTAACTCCCATTAAAAAAAACTATTTGTTTCCGGTTTGCTAAATAAGTTTGCATCCAAGATAGTGCAGATGAGGAGAAACCGTAACATTCAAGTTTTTTAAGTAAGAATTTGTGATCTATGATGTCGAATGCTGCAGTAAAATCAAGCAAGACAGCTCCAACCATTTTCTTTTTATCTATCTCTTTCAGCCAATCATCCGTCATTTGGGTTAAAGCAGTCGCTGTTGAATGTCCTTCACGATATGCATGTTGAAAATCAGTGGTCAATGTGTTAAAAGAAAAGTAGCATTTAATCTGTTCACTTACTATTCTTTCCATCAGTTTACTTAAAACTGGCAGTAAACTTATGGGACGACTATTAGATCCTGAGAATGGCAATTTCAAATGTTTTGGCAGTGGTATTACTTTGGCAGTTTTCCACTGTTGCGGATACAGATGTAGCAGTACTGTCTTCTATCTGTATGTCATGTATGTCATATATGTCCTGATGAATTGAAAATGGGGGACCCTGATGTAAACAAGACGAAAGTCTTTCTCTGGTCTGCATCCCCTTAACAATTGTATGTATTGAGCTGTACTGTACCTATTCTGCAATCTGTTAATAAAGTTTTCAATCAATCAATCAATGGAACCCAGGTAGGTAATTTCATCTTTCCTTGTGACAATATTGTCACCCACTGTAACTGAGAAGCCGTCGGTCTTGCTGAGTTTGTTATTTGAACCGAAGAGAATGGACTCTGTTTTGCCCAGGAGTAATGATAGTTTGTTATCGGCGAGCCATATGCAGATTTTGCCTAGTTCCGAGCTGAGGGTTTTTTCAACCTGTAACTTGTTCTTGTCAGAGACCAGCAGGGCTGAGTCGTCCGCTAACAGGAACAAGTTGCAGTCACAAGCTGACGACATGTCATTTGCATAAATTAGGAACAGTAGCGGTCCTAGTATGCTTCCTTGTGGAACACCACAGCTCACTGGGAGGGGGGGGGGGGGGGGATAGGGTACCGTTTACCTCCACCATCTGTTCTCTCCTTCCAGGTAGGATTGTATCCAGCTCACTGATAGACTATCAATTAGGAGTGTAACTAGCCTTAACTGGGCACTAGCTAACATGTGCCTTGCTAGCATGAATTAAATTAAGAATTAAACTGTGTACTCCTTGCTATTCGGCCAGGGGCTTTGACGTCTTCAGATTAAATTAGTCTAAACAAGCTGTTTTTAGAATAGCTTCCCCTCACCGATATCATAACAAGCTATTATTTAGCTTTGATTAATCAAACACAAACACTGCCTACCTAATGTAAAGGTTTGTAAAAGTGTATGACATGGCGGCAGGTACACCTGGCCTGGAACATCTCCTTGACCTATTTAGGGATCAAAGACAGACTGTGCTTGTGACCTGATTGATAGATGGTTCATTTATAAACTTCATGAGTGTGTTTTATCCTACTCTTTAACTTGCTATAGTGTAAACCTATATGCACACTTTCTTGATTGAGAAAAAAAGGCTTATTAAATCTCTCTCTCTCTCTCTCTCTCTCCCACTTCTTTCCCGTCTCCCCTCTCTCTTTCTGTCTCCGTCTCTCTCTTTCTCTCTCTCTCTCTTCTCTGTCTCTTTGTCTCTCTGTCATTCTCTCTTTCTCTCTGTGTGTCGTTCTCTCTGTCTCTCTCTCTCTCTGTCTCTGTCTCGTTGTCTCTCAGGTGAGTGTGGCGGAGAACAAGGACTGGAAGGTGGGCATTGTTAGTGAGTCTGCCCAGAGGAAGGGTCTGTTTGACATGAGTCCTGCTAACGGCTACTATGCCATCTGGTTGAGCGGCTCCCACCTCCGCGCCCTCACCGCGCCTCCCCTCACCAAGGTTAATACACTTCAACTCTATTCAGTATAGAACGACTTTCTGACAGTATTTTTCACATTTTCAATACTTTTCATGACCACCTGCCACCAGAAGGGCTCATTAAAGTCATGGTGTCCTACTCAGTCAACCCTGTGCCACCAGCAGCCAGTGTGTTGTTATTCCATCGTGTATTTTCTTTTTCAAAACCTGCTTTAGCTCCATCTATTTTATAATCCCATTCCTTTAATAATTTCTTTAAGCAAATCTCTTAACACTTTGATCGCCATGGTTCAAATTCATAATTTACCATCCCTAGCCAGCTCTATTTGTCTATGGAGAAGTTCCCCTTCTTTGCAGGGCTATAACTTTTTTAATTCTATTGCTAAATTGCCATTATTATGGCCCATTCAATGTCCTATATCCATTGTTCAGGGTGTAGCAACGATATACTTTTTCATTCACATATTCATACTAAAATATGGTCTAAAGTATAAGTGTTTTTATCGTTTTCTGCAGCTTTCTTCAGAACGTTATTTATAGACCCAAATGCATATGCATGATGAAATACAGTTTGATAGCGATCTGTGCCAGATAATAAATTTCAACTGGAGGTACTTCTAGAAGTTACTACGTATCATCTGATGATGACCGGATGGGCGGGGGGTCGTTTATAATTCCGTGGGCAGCGTTAGATGATTCATCCAGTGTGGGTCATATGATCATCATAGCAGTTTATATGGAACACGTTAGAATATAACGCTGCAACTCACCGTGGCTTCCTCGCGCCGCTGGCAGATGAGCGTGGAACAGAATTTTTTCTATTATGGGATGGAGAAATGCCCAATCCATTTCCAGGTTGTATAATAGTATATACGTCCAAATCATGTTGTTTTTTCGAGTTATTTGCACCGATCGATGTTCACTGTGTCAAGACGGAGTCTCTCTAACGATAGCGAGTGCCCGGACGACATATGGATGAGCACTTCCGGTTCGACGAGTCATTTCCTGTTGGCGATCTGCCGATCGGCCACCAGATGGCGCTCTTGAACCGCTAGAGAGTTGAGTGGAGCTTTGCAGTATATCTCAGGGCCCCGGAGGGGAAATATGATTTCGATCACAGATTTTTGAAATATTGATATCAAAGACAAGTTACGGCGTCTTCGGCAGAATGAGCATGGGTCTAAACACGTCATCGGCGATTAAAGTGTTAATTACATAAATATTGTGCTGTCGGAACAGTATTGTGTTTTGTAGGTGAAGTATTTACCTTGTTTAACAACCAGGAAATACCCAAGAGAAAGTTGGATGTATTGTAGTTGAAATCTAGTAATCTGTAATACATCTATGCGATGTATTTACAACCATCACTTTGGCGAGACAAGATGAGGCTTTCGATTTTGGGAGAAGGAGAGAACATTGTTTATTTACAGTGGCTCATTGCCGCCCTCTTGTGGTCAGGAAATAATTATTGCAGCTTTAATGTTTTTAAAGTCGCAAGACGTTTATTAGAGGAGTTGAACCAACAATCATTGCAGTCGCGGGCGAGTGCTCTCACCACTATCTAATTATGATTATAGTTATAGTTGAGCTTAGTTCTAACATCTGCTTAACGGTTATTTAAGGTTAAAGTTATGGTTATGGTTTGATCCCCAGCAGGGTAACTTAAAAGTTTTCTGAACGCGTAAAAAGTAAAACATTTTGGAATATGTAATATATGTACTTATTTGTAATATGTACACATGTTACATGTATACAATATATGTAAATATATTACTATAACATAACGTACATTATGTACCTTTTTTCCTGTGGTCGATTAGTACTTTATTTACGTAAAATTTATATTATAAAAAATTCTATTGATCTCTTCATCGACAGATAAAGACGTCTGTGTCACACCTGCGGCGGTTGGGCGTGTTCCTGGACGTGGAGGAGGGTCAGTTGTCGTTCTACAACGCCAAGACGGGCGCCGACATCTACAGCTTCACAGGGTCAGAGTTCAGCGGAAGAATGTTCCCACTGCTGGGCACAGGAGACAAGGAGCAACCGCTGGTCCTGATGACCAGCCACCATTTTACCAGTCTGCCTGAGTGACCGGAGGGAGGGGGGGAGGGAGGGAGGGAGGGAGGGCCGCCCACCAGTTTACCAGTCTGCCTGAGTGACCGGGGGGAGGGGGGGAGGGAGGGAGGGAGGGCCACCCACCAGTTTACCAGTCTGCCTGAGTGACCGGAGGGAGGGGGGGAGGGAGGGAGGGCCGCCCACCAGTTTACCAGTCTGCCTGAGTGACCGGGGGGAGGGGGGGAGGGAGGGAGGGCCGCCCACCAGTTTACCAGTCTGCCTGAGTGACCGGAGGGAGGGGGGGAGGGAGGGAGGGCCGCCCACCAGTTTACCAGTCTGCCTGAGTGACCGGAGGGAGGGGGGGGAGGGAGGGCCGGACAGCGTGTCGAAGTGTCCTTGAGCAAGACACTTAACCCCTAATTGCTCCTGATGAGCAGGTTGGCACCTTGCATGGTCGCCTCTGCCGTCGGTGTGTGAATGTGTGAGTGAATGGTAAAATATGAGGAACAAATTGTAAAGAGCTTTGGATAAAAGCTCTATATAAATGTACCATTTACCATTTGAAGAGGATGAGATTCTGACGATGATGCAGTCTATCGATCTACCCGAGAGCAGGTCTACCGTTATCTTTCCTCATGACGACACAGGGTTTGCATGACTGAGGCTGTAGAGACGGGTTTTTTATTTGTATAGCACTGTACTGTTATGTGTTGGAGCTCATCCAACAGAAGCTTTTGACACAGATGAGATTGACCCTACAGCTACTGGGTGAGAACACGGACCCGTGGGTTTGAAACCAGCGAAGGTTCGTCATAGGGCCAGGGTGGTATGACATCACAATGTATCATTGCAATTACCTCGGTAATGATGTATATATATTTCTTTTTAAACGCCAGCGCACACATACCACGTACCAATATGCAGTTACCTACAGTATGGTAATGTACCAATATGCAGTTACCTACAGTATCGTAATAGATTCATAGTGTTGGTGTTTGTAAATGTTGTGAATATGAATATGATAAACAATGCACTCTCTCTCACACACGTGCACGCACACACACACTGGACTCTTTATCCATCATTCACAACATTTGGAGTTATGTATTATAATTAATGTTATGTTTCTGATATGGGGATACTGTATGTGCACTGAATCACCTAATGTTGGGGGGGGGGGGGGTGCAGTCTATATCCTAAATGTTCAAATGTTCATAATACTGTTGTTAAATAAGATAGATAAATCACGGTTACTTTTGTCTTCTCACTGGTGTATGCATAGTTGAGTCTGGTTTAGCTGGAAGTAAAATAAAATCCCATGATACAAATGAATAAGAATAATAAATGTGTACATTTGATTGCAAGTTAATTCCATTTCTAATCACTAGGTGGCAGGCAAGTATCTTGTCTCAAGTAGAGAAGCAAATTGGATGTAATGTTTATTTATATATTGTGTGCCTCTGTTCCGTAGCGTAATAAACCTTTTTAATAACATGCCGTTTGCACTGATTTTCAATATTGGAATAGAATTTTGAGACCAGAACATTCATTGAAAGCTACAGTCTTTGAATTCAAAGATGGAATTATTATGAGAGAACATTCCAAAAATGAATGACTAACTTGAAAGGGTTGAGAATGTATTCTTATTTATGACTATGGCCTCTAGCTGGCAAGAGGTAGGGGACCTCTTGAGGAATGTGTTTTATATGATTGACTGATCGCTTTTATTTAAAGGTAGAATCTGTAATGTTGTCGAACTGTGATGTCTAGGCAAAAGAGACACTTTGTTAAATTTTTTGTTTTGGTCTGATGTGTGGGATGTATTTCAGGGGGGATAGGGGGAGGGGTTGCTACTGCTGGCCACACATCAGGATCTGCCAAGAGAGGTCTGGAAATTCACACTATAATAAGTTACTAAACTCCAACCCACGTCAGACCAAAACAAACCGTAGTACCAAGTAAAGATAATTTTTTTGCATAGCAGTCACTGTTTGACGGCATTACAGACTACAGAAAATGGATCTACTGTTCAGACTACGACTAAGAATAGAATTAATGCATGTGTATCACCACTTTGCCTTAAAGGTGCTATAGATAACATTCAGCCACTAGAAGTCGCACTAGAGCACCAGCATGTCATTTGTGTTGTCCCAAAATAATTAAAAGCACTACCAATGGCAGTGAATAAATAAATAAGCACTAAACTCAATCGTGTGGATATAGCAGAGTGGACACATCCACATTCTGTAAATAAACATGTGAATATCCAACATTCCTTTCATTTTGTATTAATAGTCCATACTGTCTTGTTCTCTATTGTTTTTTATTGTTGGTTTTATTCTTTTTGGAGAAACCTTCCACTGCTCATCTTACTGGTATGATGTTGCATGTGACAAATAAAACCTTGGACTTGAACATCAATCATGTAAATTGAACCATGCCATCCAATAATCATTATCAATCGCGCTATTTTAAAGGGCCAAGTCTGCACCCTAGGCCTACACACACATTATGGCATATCTACTGCTGCTGGAAGATATTGCTGATCATGCACTGAGGAGGGTGGACCATGCGGACCAAATCGTAGAGAGCGATGAGACCTAGTGGGACGCTTCAGGCTACCACAAGACCTGTCCTAATGGAGCTGTGGAATACCATGGAGCCAACACTGAGGAGCCGGACCAACATGACTCCTACATCTTACAGAACAGCTCTGTGGGTGTGCACCTCGAGCAAGGAGACGCTGGAGAGACGCATGGCAAATTTTTAAGTATCTGCGTAATTAATTGTTCCAGCAACGGCAGGCTTCTATTCTTCTAATGACTTGTTTTATTAGAATATTGTGGATATGACCTGGCCCCCTGGTTGATTACCCCGCTCGTCGCCAACCCCCAGACGGCGCAGGAGGTGGCCCAGAACATTCCGCGTCGAGTGCAGCGTCGGACTGCTGAAAAGATGCTGGATGTGTTTGGAGCAGGCGCAGCTGACACACGTCAGACAACCCTGAGCCCGCTGTTCCTCCTCCAGTGGCCAGCATCTCTCTCCTGTGTTTTGAGATTCCTTTTTTCACATGAGCCCATTTCTGTGTGCTGCTCTCCTGACACCACCTCAACTGTTATCTCGTCTCACATGCTGCTTTTTTTTGGGTGGCCTTGTACCCCGTATTGACACTATTAACACTTTGATCGCCGGACCCGAGTATAGTCTGGTTAACTCGCCGAACGTTCGCCGCCAGACCCGAGTATAGTCGGGTTTTGGTCGTTATTTATTTTATTCGCTATTTCCATTGATTATCCATCCAGGGAGCCTGATGTTATCATTGGGAATGGGTCTGAGATCGCAAACGTCCAATACCGCCCCCCTGCCGCCTTGCGGCCAGTATTGCACATCCTTGGAAACTCTCTGGCTTGGGCTATGCGTCTATGTAAAAAGTCCTGTCCGGGTTTTCCTTGTCAGACAGGACAAGCGTTTATAATACATGGATTGAGGAGAATCAAGCACTCCCGGTTCATGTTCTTTGGTGGATTATGTTGGCAACACAATCGACATCAATACTTGGAATGGCATTCCCGGACCCGGCGCCATTTGCCGAATGTCTTCCCCCCCCACTCTGTCTACCGCTCTTCCTCTCTCTCTCTCTCTCTCTCTACTGGACTGCCCAGTAGAAAAAAGCGATAAACGCTAAAAAAGAAAATCTTTAAAAAAAATACTTGGAATGGCGATCAGATAATTGGAATATTCTTTTTGGAGTACATCGTCAAGGTAAGGGCTATATGGTATCAATCTTGCATTGATCCAAGAATCCATTCACAGCGATCCGACCATATGTGTGTAATGTGTGTGTGTAACGTATTCCGTTGGTGGCGATCAAAGCATGGAAAAACGACCCCCCCCCCCCACCCTTTCATGCATTCATGATGAAACATAATACCGAATATAGTGTTGATTTCAGATTGATTGTTGATACAGGCAAGAAACGGCACGGTTATGAGTGAAATGCACTAAACGCTGCATAGCGTCGTTTTCTGGGATTAGACAGGATTACTACGGTAGGATTCACCACGGTATAAAACGGGAATGTATGGATGAAAAAAATCATTCTTTTTCATAAATTGAACGATAGATACTCTATGTCAAATGGGCAATAGTATTATATCCATAGCTATGATATTTAATATAGTTTGAGCCCTGCAAACACCGCCATGTATCCGTATACTTTAAAGCGGTGGCCTTCTTACCACACGGTACACAGCGCCCTCTGGCGCTGAAAGTGTTAAATATTAAGTAAATAAATACATAAGATCTCACGCTTATGTTCTACTCCTTGCAACAGTAGGCGTAGCCTCTGCACAGGTGAATTAGGTCTGTGTTTACTGGCCGGTGCACCACCGGTGTTCTCTTTCCGCTTTTACAGGGTTTTCTGTATGGTAGCGTACAATAATGCTGTATATGTTACGGTTTCACCTCCACAACCCTCTGTACCACCATCGCACACCGCCGTGTCTGACCCACACAACACCCCCTGCACTTCGGCGCGCGCTCTACGGTGAAATGAATCACGCTGATGGATGGAGGCTCCGCACCTGTCCTCTAATCTAATCATTACTCTACACAAGATACCTGGGTCTCCGTTCATCAGTGTCAGATCTTCTTTAAGAATGGCCAGGCAAGTATCCTCTACATTATTTCCCATAATGATGTTTTTGCGTCTTTGTTGTGTGTATACTCTACCTGTTGTATTTCCATGTATACAACCCTCCCGTAATTATCGACGTTCTATTTATACCGTGTTTTTGTCGTGTTTTCCCCCGTGTGCTATTTTTTCCATGAAGACTTATCCTGTTTTTTTTCTTTCCGTCATCGACAGTTCTCTAATCCGAGTGCTCTCCACCGGCCATGGTCACCCGCCTGACAGGCTAAAAGACGCACACACACAGCACTTTTTTTCTCCTTTTCAACGTATTATTGTAGCCCTATGGGGTTGAACATTATCCTGTCTCCCATGTTGTGCATTTTAGCCCACCTGTTACCGAGTCCTAACAGAAGATCTGACCATGGAAACGGGCTCAGCCAACACAGGGGATCCGACGACGAGAGCTTTGCTTCAGGCCCAGGAGAGAGTCCTCGTTAACCACGAGCGCTTGCTTCGGGAAGCCTCCGCTGCAGTCCAAGCCCTGAACGATCGGCTCCAGGCCCAGGAGACTCTCCAGCAGGGGGGCACTAACCAGGTGGGGAATCTCCTGTCAGCGATCCAGGCTCTATCTGGACAGGTTGCCGCTCTCACGCTGTCACCCACTCTTCCTACAGCTCCAGCTCAGCCTCCAGTGTCACCACCCTCCACTACTTCATCTCCCGCTCCCCTAACTGGCCAGCTCCGGGAACCCAATCTGGCCAACTCCCGCCCCTTCGACGGTACATTCGCCCAGTTTTGTGACTTCCTCATTTTTGTTCACCAGCCCAATAAATTTTTTTCCCTGCGTCCCGTGTGGCCTTCATCACCAACCTCACTACTGGCTGCACTTTGAGCTGGGTCCAGGCCACTCTTACCTGTTGCGCTGTTTCTCACCGAATTCAAGCGGGTCTTCGACCACCTTACCGCCGGCCAGGATGTCGGTGGCGCGTTTCGCTGCGGAGTTCCGTACCCTTGCCGCTGGAAGTGGGTGGAACGATGCAGGGCTGAGGAGCGCTTTTCGTCAGGGTTTGAATGAGACCATCAAGGATGAGCTCGTCAGAGACAGACCGGCCATCCTGGATGACTTGATCGCTTTGACAATCGACGTCGATGAGCATATCCAGGAACATCGGAGGGAGAAGACCCGCCATCAGGCCAGCTCGCCACGTCTCCTGGACTCAACGCCTGCTCTCCCCGTGTCCAGAGCCAGTCTCCTCCCTGTATGGGAGTCAACCACCACCACAGTCAACTACCAACCCGGCCAGGTTCGATGTCACCCTTTCCTGGCCAGGACGAACCGTCTCTGTCATCATTGAATCGGGGAGCGGACGAGAGCTTCATGGACGCCCAGTTGGCCCGCTCTGCAGCCGTCCCTCTCACCAGTCTGGACTCTCCTCTCACTGTGTCAGCCCTAGATGGACATAGTCTGGGTCCCCTTACCCACCGCTCAAGACCCCTCGCCATGACCATCTCGGGGAAACTATGTGGAAGAGATCCGCTTCTACATGCTCAAGTCTCCCCAGGCCCCTCTCTTCCTGGGATGACCCTGGCTCAAGCTCCACATTCCCCATATCAGCTATGGTGTCTTCGCACGCCCCAGACCCCGCCCGTACCCCCACGACTGCCTCCAGCTCCTCCCAACCTCTCCTCTGTACCGGAGGTTTACCATGACCTGGGAGAGGCCTTCAGTAATGAGAGAGCCCGTACTCTCCCTCCCCACCCCACCTCACTCTACACTACAAGATACCTGGGTCTCCGTTCATCAGTGTCAGATCTTACCTCTTAGCATGCAACGGCCCACATGTGGGCCCTCTTGAGGACGATTTGCCCACCGGCACTTTGGCGACCTCTAGCGGCTCGGGTGTGCATATCTTTTGCCTGTCGATAGCCGTTTCAGGCGACAAAATCATTTCAGCAGTTCTCGAGTTACATGCCGATATGTGAGGCGTGTGCGCCGAAGTAGATGGCAGACTTTTAATTTTTTCAAATACCACTCCCGACTCTCGAGCCTCTACTTCCGTCAATCATTTGGCGATCTCGAAAATTATTGGACAGGGTTGTAACCAATGAGTAGGGCTTTCCAATATTATCCCAAGTGGGAATGAGCGAATCAGGCATCTAGGTGAAAAGTCACGAGCCAAAACAGGAAGAGAATTCTCTGTTGAATGCATTGAAGTCTGAGAAAATCGTTTTCTGAGCTCTCTCACCTTTTACCAAAACCGCTTCTAATCACTCATTTCTGAACGGATTTTTATGAAATTTGGACATGTACTACACAATTTATTTGGAAATACTACTTCTGGACTACTAACTACTACAGAAAAACGTGAGTAACAAGTTTTTATACAACTCAAGTTCAGACCTATGTTACTCTATTTCATTAGTACTAGAAGTGAATTTACTTTATTGTATCAGAAACTTCAGAATGTCATCTTTCAAAAGAAACCAGGCTCATGCATGTGCTATAAGTATAAAGTATAGTATTTTGGTTTGCAAAAAACATATGCAGTCCTCAAAAACGAAAACTAAAATGGCCACTTTTGGGGGTGATTGTTAACTGGTTTTAAGAATGCCTGGCAAGTATCCTTGGGGGTAAGGTCAAGTAGTAGTCTGACCAGTTTGTTTTGTGATGTTTGCAGTGGCGGCTCTACCACTAGGGGCGCTCGGGCGCCGCCCCCCCTCAGCTCCTACCCTGGTTATATGAGAGAACAAGACAAATACGTTTTTAGTTTTTTAGTTTTATAGCCCTATAAATAATATAAACATGTTTAAAATTAATAATATTTACTCATTTTAAGTATGTTTGTGTTTCCAATGCACAATATAACGTTATTATCGCAATTAAAAAACACTAGTTTTCCAAAGCAGGAAGTGACATCACGTTTTTTTTATTTTCTTTATTTTTTCGTATTTCTCGCCCGGGCTAGAAGCGATAGCGCTCTGAGTCCGCGTCACAGTTTGATCGCTGTCTCCGTCACAGCCAATCAGTGCATACGGCGTTGTGCGTTGAAATATGACTATTATGTTGGAATCCGAGCGCGATTTGAAGCGGTCTAGGCAGCCGCGTGAACTTCCGTGAAGTATTTTCCATAGCCGCATTTTCGTGGAGACGCTCTCTGATTGGCCGACGCGATGCCAGTTTTTTTCCATAGCCGCATTTCTCGGGTTGGCTTACAGAGAGAATGCAACACAGCAAGTTCAGCAACAGCAGTTCAGTCGACTCGTCAACAACAACAGCAACTACACTGAGCTTAGGCACTCTTTCAAAGTTGGTTAAGGTTAGAGTTTGTCTTAGAGCATGGCGATAGAACGCCAGGTAGTTTGCAGGCTGTTCGAGGCGGAAATGGACAAAGACACAGCTCTTCACTAGCTATATATGGATGCAGTGTGGAGGGACATGTATGGACAATGGATGGACATCAACACAGGCTGGATGGACAATGCCATGGAGTGGATATACTTTATCAACAAGCCAACAACAAGGTAGATTAGCGATCTTAACTCTAGTTTAATACATGATACGTTATCTACTGATGCCGCATAACGTTGTAACGTTACAGCTACTGCTAGCTGTTAGCTCCGTTAGCTTAGCTGGCCAATTTTATAATTACTGCATGGAAACGGAGTAACGTTAACGTTTAAACGTTATGTCGAGGTCATACAATACTACAGTCGACATAAGGTTAACGTTACCCCGTTTCCATGAAGTGTTTAAATAGCAGCAATCTTGTTGAAAATGTAACTTTACTAAAATGCTCTCTCTCTCTCGCTCTCTCTCTCTCTCTCTCTCGCTCTCGCTCTCTCTCTAATTTCGCGGCATGTGGGACATAACCACTCAGACAATGAATGGTAACTTGTTTAAAATAACGAGCTTTACAAATGTGTTTATTATTGAATGGATCTGACATCATCTGAGAGAGAGAGAGAGAGCGAGAGAGAGAGAGAGAGAGAGAGAGAGAGCTGTGCGTGTTTGTGTTGCTGCTGATGCATAATGAATGAATGATGAGTTGTTTAAAATGACAACATACATGTGTTAATTATTTGATTTGATTGATCCGAGAGACAGAGAGAGATTGCTCCAGAGCATCTCAGAGCATTACATTTTCAACTCGACCTATTAACGAGAACTGCGACCTACAAGGCACCAGCGGCAGCGGCCGCTACTGGATGTTTGTAATTTTGTTTTAAGCGCCTTTGAGGTGCTTTGGTACCATGAGGTGCACGCATAGTCGTAGTACCCTTGAATGAGTGCTCCTGCCAGAGTCTTCAGGGTATTCTTGTTTACCAGAGAGGAGATCCGGTACAAGAATCTAGTTTGTTGGTTTTACTTTTTTTATTACATTGGATGCCATTTTGTCACAGGAAAGATTTGCCTCTAGGATGGAACCCAGGTAGGTAATTTCGTCTTTCCTTGTGACAATATTGTCACCCACTGCAACTGAGAAGCCGTCGGTCTTGCTGAGTTTGTTATTTGAACCGAAGAGAATGGACTCTGTTTTGCCCATGTGTAATGATAGTTTGTTATCAGCGAGCCATATGCAGATTTTGCCTAGTTCCGAGCTGAGGGTTTTTTCAACCTGCAACTTGTTCTTGTCAGAGACCAGCAGGGCTGAGTCGTCCGCAAACAGGAACAAGTTGCAGTCACAGGCTGACGACATGTCATTTGCATAAATTAGGAAGAGTAGCGGTCCTAGTATGCTTCCTTGTGGAACACCACAGCTCACTGTGAGGGGGGGGGGGATAGAGTACCGTTTACCTCTACCATCTGTTCTCTCCCCTCCAGGTAGGATTGCATCCAGCTCACTGATAAGCTATCAAAAGTTTCAAAACCAATTGCTTTTAGCTTGTCAATCAGAATGGAGTGATTGACAGTGTCGAAGGCCTTTTGTAGGTCCAGCATGACCATGCCGCAGTATTTGCCCGCGTCCACCTCTTGTTTGATGTGGTCGTTCAAATAGAGGAGGCATGTGTCAGTGGAGTGGGACGTTCTGAAGCCAGATTGGAATTCGTAGATTAGATTTTTTCCCGCCAGGTACTTTTCGACCTGTTCGAAGACTATTTTCTCCATGACTTTCGAGATGGAGGTAAGAATAGAAACAGGGCGGTAGTTGCCTGGGTCTAATTTGCTGCCCTTTTTGTGCAGAGGGGTCACTCTCACAATTTTGAAGTCCTTGGGGACGTGTCCCTGTTTTATAGAGAGGTTTATTATGTGAGTGATGACTGGGGTGATGGCGGCTGCTGCGTCTCTGAGGAATTTGGAGGGGATGTTGTCATGGCCAGTGGCCTTGTTAGGTTGGAGGGCGCTCAATTTTTTGAGTACCTCATCGGTTGTTACCATTTCAAGTTTGAAGTCGTCTTTGTGGACCCCTAGGTTTTTGTAGTATGCTACTATGTGTTCTACCCCATAATGCCCTGAGTGGGAGGGTAGTTTGTTTACCAGTGTTGTGGCTATGTTTGTGAAGAAGATGTTTAAGTAATTGGCTACATCCAGCTTGTCTGTGATGAGCGTGTTGTCCGTCTTTATGTTTATGTTTGAGAATCTGGTTTTAAGTTTTTTACTGCAGCCTAGTTGGTTATTGAGTACTTTCCAAAGTTTGCGGGGTTTGTTTTTGTTTTCCTCAGTTTTGTCGTTGATGAAATTTCTCTTTGCGGTTTTGATCATGGTGTTTACGTCATTTCTTAGTCTGTTTCTTTGAATTTTTTGTTCAACCACGTGGGCTTGGAGTTCACTGTTTGAGCTTTTGGAAAGCTTTGTCTGACTTTTATGAAGTTCAGAGCATTTTTTGTCTCTGGTTTTCATAGCGGCCAGTATTTCAGTGTGCATCCATGGCTCAGCGCGATTTTTAACCCTGGTGGTTCTTATGGGTGCCATGTTGTTGAGTATTGCTGTGAATTTTGTTTTGAATCCAAGCCATGTTTCTTCAACCTGTGTACCACTGAGTTCATCTGACCAGTCCAAGCTCCCCAGTTCTATGTTAAAGGCCTCTCTAGAGTAAGTTTTGAGGTCTCTAGATGTGACTGTTTTGTGACAGCCGGCCTTCTGTTTTAGCTTTTTGCGGGTACAGAAAATCATATAATGATCACTTAACCCGCATGCTATCACCCCTTTATTGGAGATCATGGACTTGTCAGAGGTCAAAATGAGGTCAATGGTGGTTTGTGTCGAATCACATACCCTTGTGGGTTGGGTGATTAGCTGGCTGAAACCGTGCAGATCAGAAAATCTACTGAAGGCCTTGAAGACGGGTGCTGCTTTACGCAGCATATCCGTGTTCCAGTCCCCAATAAGAATTTTGTCTACCCCCTCCACCCCAGCTAAACACCCATCAACACACCTTTGACAACCTAGGATGGCTTAGAGTAGACGACAGAGTACAGCAACTTGCAATGGGCCTGGTCTACAAGATACACTATACGACTAAGGTACCCATGTACATGTCAAAATACTTCCCAAAGGTCAGTGAATACCACAACCACAACACCAGAGGAAGCTCAACAAATCATGTTAAACCCAGATTCGGCTCAAACAAGGGACTAAATACGTTTCGCAATTATGCCACATCAATGTGGAACGCCCTACCCAAAGCTGTAAAGGAATGTGAATCCCTACCCACATTCAAAACCGCTCTTAAAGAGCACCTACGGGAGGCTGCAATTTGAAACTGGCCACCGTAAATGCCCAAAACCCCCACCACCTCCTAATAGACAGTCTCCTCCCCACCGCATGTATATATTCCCTCCCCGCCGTATGTATATCTCTCTCCCACCCACCCCCTCCTAATGTACAGTCCCCTCCGCATCATATGTATATACTCTATCAGGATCTAGGGGTAACAGTACTGTATATTTGAATACCGTTTATGTCACAAATGTATCAGTACTAAATACCTATATGTCATATGTGTATGTCATAAATGTCTATATGAATTGAAAATGGGGGACCCTGATGGAAACAAGACAAACTGTGAGGTTCGCCTCTTCCCTGGACCTTTAATTCCTGTTCCCTGGACCTTTTATTCCCTGTCTCCTCAACTCACCAGCCCCCACCCTCGCGTTGTCGTTACTGTGAGGTTCGCCTCTTCCCTGGACCTTTAATGCCTGTTCCCTGGACCTTTAATTCCCTGTCTCCTCACCTCTCCAGCCCCCACCCTCGCGTTCGTTTACTCTCGTCTGCTCTTCAGCAGCCCACACCCTTGGACTACCTTTCATTATGCGTTTGATTGGTCCGTGCCGAACACACACTTCTAGTCAAGTATCAATTACCATCACGCACCTGATGTGTGTTCTAATTAGCGCCCCAGTGGGCTTTAAATACCTGGATCTCCCCCCCAGTCCTTGTCGGGTCGTTCTCTATCTGTAGGCTCCTACGGGAGATTCTCTATAACAGTATCTTATCTTATCTGTATGCTGGTTCATCTCCGGCGTGAGACGAGGTGCCAGCCTTCGCCACCTGTCGCCGTTTGCCTGGAGTGGGACACAGTACTGCGCTCTCTAATTCTCTACGGGAGGTATTCCAGTGTTCCACTCCAGACCCCGCGCCAGACGCGCTCCTACAGCCAGACGCGCTCCTACAGCAGACGCACCACTCCAGACTCTGCGCTGATGCGCTCCTACAGCAGACGCGCACCACTCCAGACTCCGCGCTGATGCGCTCCTACAGCAGACGCGCACCACTCCAGACTCCGCGCTGATGCGCTCCTACAGCAGATGCGCACCACTCCAGACTCCGCGCTGATGCGCTCCTACAGCAGACGCGCACCACTCCAGACTCCGCGCTGATGCGCTCCTACAGCAGACGCGCTCCTTCAGCAGACGCGCTCCACTCCAGACGCGCATCGCTCTCTAATTCTCTACGGGAGGATGTGTCTCTCCGAGCCGGCGCGCTCTCCGAACCGGCGCGTTCTCCAAGCCGACGCGCACCACTTCAGACGTTTAGCCGGCGCGCTACCACTCCAGACGCGCATCGCTCTCTAATCCTCTACGGGAGGATGCGTCTCTCCGAGCCGGCGCGCTCTCCGAACCGGCGCATTCTCCAAGCCGACGCGCACCACTTCAGACGTTTAGCCGGCGCGCTACTACTCCAGACGCGCATCGCTCTCTAATTCTCTACGGGAGGATGCGTCTCTCCGAGCCGGCGCGCTCTCCGAACCGGCGCGTTCTCCAAGCCGTCGCGCACCACTCCAGACTTCTAGCCGGCGCGCTACTTCTCCAGACGCGCATCGCTCTCTAATTCTCTACGGGAGGATGCGTCTCTCCGAGCCGGCGCGCTCTACAAGCCGACGCGCCCCACTCCAGACGTCTAGCCTGCACGCTCCTACTCCATCCCTGTAAGCAGCTCTGTCCCTCGCCCTGTCCAAGGCCTTAACCCTGTTCTCTCTGTCCCTGTCTCCAGCCCGCCTCCGCGGGCCTCTGTCCCTGTTCCCCTCTCCAGTGCCCCTGTCCCTCGCCCTGTCCAAGGCCTTAACCCTGTTTTCTCTGCCCCTGTCTCCAGCCCGCCTCCCCGGGCCTCTGTCCCTGTTCCCCTCTCCGTTGCCCCTGTTCCTGCCCTGTCCTTTGCCCTGGCCCTGTCCTTTAGCCTTAGCCCCTTAGCCTGCTCGCCTCTTAAAGGCACAGTGCCTATTTTCCCTAGTTCTTGTTTTCCAGTATTTTGTGTTCCCCCTTAAAGGCACAGTGCCTATTTTCCCTAGTTCTTGTTTTCCAGTATTTTGTGTTCCCCCTTAAAGGCACAGTGCCTATTTTCCCTAGTTCTTGTTTTCCAGTATTTTGTGTTCTCCCTTAAAGGGACAGTGCCGCTTTTCTGTTGTATTCAATAAATGCCCAGTTCTTGGCTTACTCTCATACCTGTCTTGTGTTGTGCGATTGGGGTCGGTTACAAACCATAACAGTACGACCCGACCAGTCGACGACCCCAGCCAGCACAGACAGTGTATGTTGAGTTTGTCCTTTGTAGCTTCCCTGTTAGCTCCCCTGTTAGCCTTTGTTAGTTCCCCTGTTGACTCTCCTGTTGGCTTCCCTGTTACATTTACATTTACATTTAGTCATTTAGCTGACGCTTTTATCCAAAGCGACTTACAAGTTCTGTGCGACAAGACAGCAAGAAGGGTATAACTCTATCAGCTGAGTAACAATGTTCATCAAAGTGTTGCGTGTTACAGTGTAGGTTAGTTTATTAGGACAAGTGCATAACATTAAGGTTAGTCGGGGTTAGATTTTTTTTTTTTTTTTTTTTTTTTTATCATTTCAGATAATGGTTGAAGAAGTGAGTCTTTAGTCGACGGCGAAAGATTGGATGGGATTCGGCTGTCCTAACTGGGATGGGTAGTTCATTCCACCATTGTGGGGCAAGGACTGAGAATAGGCGGCTTCTCTTTGATGACCCTCCGGGAGCTTGGATAGGAGTAGATCTGAGGCGGCCAGAAGATGCAGAGCGTAGGGGTCTTGAGGGTGAGTAGTTAGAGACCATTGACCGGAGGTAGGTGGGAGCGGTTCCCTTTGCCGCATGGTATGCTAGGTCGAGGGACTTGAAGCGGATACGTGCAGCAATGGGGAGCCAGTGCAGGTCCCTAAGAAGTGGGGTGACATGGGCCGACTTCGGTAGGTTTGAGATCAGGCGGGCCGCTGCGTTTTGAATGAGTTGAAGAGGCTTGGTGGCAGTGGCCGGGAGGCCAGCTAGCAGTGCGTTGCAGTAGTCGAGGCGGGAGATGACTGTTGATTGGACGAGGAGTTGGGTGGCTTCTTTTGTCAGGAAGGGGCGTATCCTTCTGACGTTGCTCAGGAGGAATCTGCAGGTTCTGGTTGTCGCTGCGATGTGAGCAGAGAAGTTCAGCTGGTCGTCGAGGACAACACCAAGGTTCTTGGCGGTCGGCGACGCGGTCACAGCTGCATTCTCGACTGTGATGGAGAGGTCGGTCAGGGGGGAGGATTTGGCCGGCAGGTGGAGCAATTCTGTTTTGCTTAGGTTCAGTTTGAGGTGGTTGGTCGTCATCCAGGCGGAGATGTCGGACAGACAGGCCGAGATCCGCTCAGAGACGTGGATATCTGAGGGAGGGAAGGAGAGGAAGAGTTGAGTATCATCGGCATAACAATGATATGAGAAGCCATGAGACGTGATAATGTTACCCAGTGATTTAGTGTAGAGGGAGAAGAGAAGGGGTCCTAGGACCGAGCCCTGGGGGACACCCGTCCGGAGGGGGCGGGTGGCCGACAGAGTCCCTCTCCATGACACTTGGTAGGAGCGGTCATTGAGGTATGATGTCAGCCATGTCAGCGCAGATCCAGCCACTCCCATTCCTGCGAGGGCCGCGAGGAGGATCTGATGGTTGACTGTGTCGAAGGCTGCAGATAGATCTAGGAGAATCAGGACAGAGGAGAGGCCTTTCGCTTTTGCTAAGTGAAGTGCCTCTGTGACCGCAATGAGGGCCGTTTCTGTGGAGTGGCCAGTCCGGAAGCCAGACTGATTGGGGTCTAGGAGGTCATTCTGTAAGAGATAAGCAGTAAGTTGGTTGGATACAGCACGTTCAAGTGTTTTAGAAAGGAAGGAGAGAAGAGAGACAGGACGATAGTTGGCTATGACGGTGGGGTTCAGGGTTGGTTTTTTTATGAGGGGCGTGACTCTGGCTTGTTTTAGGGAGGTGGGGACCACCCCCGAGTTGAGTGAGGAGTTGATGGTTGCAGTTAGGAATGGGAGGATGTCCGGTGCTATGGTCTGGAGGAGTGGGGAGGGTAGCTGGTCCAGCTGGCATGTAGTCGGACGGTTCGACGTTACCAGTGTCAGGGTCTCGGCTTCTGTAATGGGAGAGAAAGATGACAGAGTGAAGGATGAGGTTCTCGATTCAGCGTTTGGAATGGGTGGGGGTTGGGAGAAGGAGCTGCGGATGTTCTCCACTTTTTCCTCAAAGAAGATCGCAAAGTCTTCGGCAGAAAAAGATGAGGGAGGAGGAGGTGGGGGGGGAGTGAGGAGGGAGGACATGGTAGCATGCAGTTTGCGAAGATTCTTGGCAGAGGCCTCGATCCTATGGTGAAAGAAAGAAGCTTTGGCATTAGTAATGGTTTTGGAGAATGTTAACAAGATGTTGTGATATGTGTCGATGTCAGCAGTGAGGCGTGACTTTCTATACTTCCTCTCAGCCGCTCTCAGGACCTGTCTTTGTTCTCTCACTGCATCCGTCAGCCATGGACTGGGTGGGGAACGGCGGGCAGGTTTCTCAACGAGGGGACAGAGCTTGTCGAAGGAGGTTGCAAGGGCTGAGAGGAGGGTGGAGGTTGCCATCTCTGTGGGGAGAGCAGAGAAGGTGTCACTCAAAGGTAGAGCGGATATTATGTCAGAGGAGAGGGTGGAGGGGGATAGGGAGGGCAGGTTGCGTCTGAGTGAGACGGTTTGAGTTGGGGTGAAGACTTTTTGGTTAAGCATGAGAGTTAGTGAGAAGGATATGAAGGAATGGTCAGATACATGTAGGGGAGTTACCGTGGTGTTAATGATGCTGGAGTTACGGGAAAATATGAGATCCAAGGAGTTGCCTGCTTTGTGGGTGGGAGGCATGGCAGTGGGAGTCAGGTCAAATTGTTGTAGGAGGGAGACCACTGGGACCGACTGAGATGAGTCGGTCCCAGCTGTTAGCTCCCCTGTTAGCCTGTTAGCTTCCCCTGCAGCTTGCCAGGCCTCTACTACCGGCATGGCCCCAGTCTGCTAGCTTAGCCCCGGCTGCTAGCACAGCCTCTATGTTAATGCAGCCCTTGCAGCTAGCATAGGCCCTGTAGCTAGCCATGCCCAGGCAGCTAACCCGGTCCCTCTGCTTGGCCTCCACTTTTTGTGTAGTTTTCTCCCACTGCTAGGACTGCCCCTTCAGCTAGCAAGGTCAGTTTCCCCACTGCTAGGACTGCCCCTTCAGCTAGCAAGGTCAGTTTTCTCCCACTGCTAGGACTGCCCCTTCAGCTAGCAAGGTCAGTTTCCCCACTGCTAGGACTGCCCCTTCAGCTAGCAAGGTCAGTTTCCCCACTGCTAGGACTGCCCCTTCAGCTAGCAAGGTCAGTTTTCTCCCACTGCTAGGACTGCCCCTTCAGCTAGCAAGGTCAGTTTTCTCCCACTGCTAGGACTGCCCCTTCAGCTAGCAAGGTCAGTTTTCTCCCACTGCTAGGACTGCCCCTTCAGCTAGCAAGGTCAGTTTTCTCCCACTGCTAGGACTGCCCCTTCAGCTAGCAAGGTCAGTTCTCCCACTGCTAGGACTGCCCCTTCAGCTAGCAAGGTCAGTTTCCCCACAGCTAGGACTGTCCTTCCAGCTAGCTTGTTCTCTCATGCTGGTCCAGCCCTGTCTGCTAGCCTAGCTCCGGCAGCTAGCGCAGCCTCTATGTTAATGTAGCATCACAGCTAGCATAGGCCCTGTAGCTATCAGTGCCCTGGCAGTTACCCCTCAGCTACCCTAGTTACCCCTCAGCTCCTCTAGTTACCCCTCAGCTACCATAGTTACCCCTCAGCTACCCTAGTTACCCCTCAGCTACCATAGTTACCCCTCAGCTACCCTAGTTACCCCTCAGCTACCCTAGTTACCCCTCAGCTCCTCTTGTTACCCCTCAGCTACCCTAGTTACCCCTCAGCTACCATAGTTACCCCTCAGCTACCCTAGTTACCCCTCAGCTACCCTAGTTACCCCTCAGCTACCCTAGTTACCCTTCAGCTACCCTGTCCCTTTGCTAGCCCCACTTGGTGTAGCTTCCCCGCTAGCATGGCCCATTTTTTTTGGTTTGTTGCCTTGTTTATGTCCCCTGCCCCTCTGTCTGTATTTTTGGGTCGCCCGGTGGCTCCCGTGGAGGGGGGAGTACTGTGAGGTTCGCCTCTTCCCTGGACCTTTAATTCCTGTTCCCTGGACCTTTTATTCCCTGTCTCCTCACCTCACCAGCCCCCACCCTCGCGTTGTCGTTACTGTGAGGTTCGCCTCTTCCCTGGACCTTTAATTCCTGTTCCCTGGACCTTTAATTCCCTGTCTCCTCACCTCTCCAGCCCCCACCCTCGCGTTCGTTTACTCTCGTCTGCTCTTCAGCAGCCCACACCCTTGGACTACCTTTCATTATGTGTTTGATTGGTCCGTGCCGAACACACACTTCTAGTCAAGTATCAATTACCATCACGCACCTGATGTGTGTTCTAATTAGCGCCCCAGTAGGCTTTAAATACCTGGATCTCCCCCCCAGTCCTTGTCGGGTCGTTCTCTATCTACTAAGGCATGCTATGAATATGTCAAACAACCTGAAAACAAATGACTGTATTAAGTATATTATAATGAAAGACAAAATGTGTGAATTTGAATTTCATCAGGCTGAAGTCAGTGAGGTGGAGCGGTTACTCCGCTCTCTTCCTGATAGTAAGTTAGCAGGCCTAGATAACCTGGATAGTAAAGTGCTGAGAATGACTGCTGGTATTATAGCATCTCCTATATGTCATATTATGAATAGATGTTTAGATGTGGGTCTATTTCCAAAGATGTGGAAGGAGGCTAAGGTTTTTCCTTTACCTAAGGATGCCAAATCTGCTTTTAATGAGGGAAATTCTAGACCTATAAGTATTTTACCTGTCTTGAGCAAAATCATGGACAAGTTGGTGCATTCACAAATTCAAGAGTATTTTGTTTCAAACAAGCTTGCAACAGATTCTCAACATGCCTATAGAGCTGGTCACTCTACTTCTACTGCCTTGATACAGATGACTGATGACTGGCTTAAAGCTATAGATAACTCTATGTTGGTGGGAGCTGTGCTGTTAGATTTTAGTGCTGCATTTGATGTGCTGGACCATTCTCTACTGGTTGATGAATGAATGAATGAATGAATGAATGAATGAATGAAAACTTTATTAACAGATTGCAGAATGGGTACAGTACAGTACAGCTCAATACATACAATTGTTAAGGGGATGCAGACCAGAGAAAGACTTTCGTCTTGTTTACATCAGGGTCCCCCATTTTCAATTCATCGTAACATATATGACATACATGACATACAGATAGACAGTACTGCTCCATCTATACATTTATGACATACCAGATTTGCAATTACAGTACTGTTTGTGATACAAAAAGAGTCCAGAAAGAAAAGAGTATATACATTAAGCATGGAAACTGTACATTGGATTGGGTAGGTGGGGGTGGGGGGGACTGTACATTGGAGGTGGTTGGGTGGGTGGGGGGGGGTTGGTTAGGAGTGGGGGGGGGGGGGTTGGGTAGGAGTGGGGGGGGGGGGGGGGGTTGGGTAGGAGGGGTGGGTGGGGGACACTGTACAACTGTACAAACAACACTGTACATTGGATTATTGACAAGACCATACTTGGTAATTTACTGTACATTGGAGGGGGTTGTGTTCGGACATTTACAGGGGCCAGTTTCGGGTTGCAGTCTCCCTTAGGTGTTTTTTGAGAGTGTTTTTGAAAGTGGGTAGTGATTCACATTCCTTTACAGCTTTGGGTAGGGCGTTCCACATTGATGTGGCATAATTGCGAAACGTGTTTAGTCCCTTGTTTGAGCCGAATCTGGGTTTAACATGATTTGTGGAGCTCCCTCTGGTGTTGTGATCGTGGTATTCACTGACCTTTGGGAAGTATTTTGTCATGTACATGGGTACCTTGGTCGTGTAGTGTATCTTGTAGACCAGGCCCATTGCAAGTTGCTGTACTCTGTCGTCTACTCTAAGCCATCCTAGGTTGTCAAAGTGGGCAGGGGTGAGGTGGGTTCTAGGAGTAAGGTCAAGCAGTAGTCTGACCAGTTTGTTTTGAGATGTTTGTAATTTTGTTTTTAGCGCCTTTGAGGTGCTTTGGTACCATGAGGTGCAAGCATAGTCGTAGTACCCTTGAATGAGTGCTCCTGCTAGAGTCTTCAGGGTATTCTTGTTTACCAGTGAGGAGATCCGGTACAAGAATCGAGTTCGTTGGTTGACTTTTTTTATTACATTGGATGCCATTTTGTCACAGGAAAGATTTGCCTCTAGGATGGAACCCAGGTAGGTAATATCTTCTTTCCTTGTGACAATATTGTCACCCACTGTAACTGAGAAGCCGTCGGTCTTGCTGAGTTTGTTATTTGAACCGAAGAGAATGGACTCTGTTTTGCCCATGTGTAATGATAGTTTGTTATCAGCGAGCCATATGCAGATTTTGCCTAGTTCTGAGCTGAGGGTTTTTTCAACCTGTAACTTGTTCTTGTCAGAGACCAGCAGGGCTGAGTCGTCCGCAAACAGGAACAAGTTGCAGTCACAAGCTGACGACATGTCATTTGCATAAATTAGGAACAGTAGCGGACCTAGTATGCTTCCTTGTGGAACACCACAGTGATAAACTTAAATGTTATGGTTTTAACTCTTCTGCTTTAAAGTGGATACTAAGTTATTTGTCCTCTAGATCACAGAAGGTGTATCTAAATGGCAGCCTGTCCAGTAGCAGAGGTCTAGAGTGTGGCGTGCCGCAAGGAAGTTGCCTAGGACCTTTGCTCTTCTCTGTATTTACGAATGACCTATCTTGGGCTACCAAATGTGCTACAACAGTTCTTTATGCAGATGATTCAACATTGTATTACGCGGCACCATCATGCAATGTACTTAATGAAGTTTTGAGTAGAGAACTTAAAGTTGTGCATGACTGGGTAGTATGTAATAGACTTGTCCTTAATATCTCCAAGACTAAATGTATTGTGCTGGGAACAAGGCACAGGTTATCTACAAATCCAAAGCTTCATTTAAACTTGTGTAATTCAGCAGTTCAACAAGTTGAAAGTACTAAACTCCTTGGAGTGATGCTGGATTGCACTCTGTCTTGGTCTCAGCATATTAATTATATTGTTTTAAAAATGGGAAGAGCAATTGGTATTTCCAGGAAATGTGCTTCTTTTGTTGCCCGTCCCCTTTTATGTCAGATAGTGCAAAGTTTAGTTTTATGTCATCTTGACTATTGCTCTGCGATGTGGTCATCTGCTGCCAGTGGTGACCTCAGGAAGCTCCAGGTGGTCCAGAACAGGGCAGCACGGTTGGTACTGGGCTGCTCACTAAGGTCTAATGTGAGCCGTATGCATGCCCGCCTATCTTGGCTTAACGTTGAAAATAGATTGTCTTTTAATATACTTGTGCTGTTCAAGTTGGTCATGAGCAGTAAGACTCCTGTTTTTATACATAATCAGATTGTTTTTAGTAATACTGTGCACGAGCATTACACTAGAGGTTCCAGTAGTGGGCAGCTTGAATTGCCAGGTCCTAGAACCAGCGCTCTGGGGAGATCTTTTATTTTTAGAGCATTAACTCTGTGGAATGGCCTGCCTCGGAACCTCTGCTGCATTTACAGTAGATTCACTTTTAAAAAGAATCTTAAATTGTTTTTAAATTGTTTTTAACACTGTAAAGTGGTTTTTTGTTTTTGTTTTACACTAATGTAATTTTAGCTATTAATTGTTATAGTAGGTTCATTATGCATTGTGTGTACTGACTTTTAATAATTTAGTTTTTTTGCAATGGTGATTGTTTTTGTGTTTTTTTGTGCGTGGACCCCAGGAAGACTAGCTGGTTGCTATCGCACCAGCTAATGGGGATCCCTAATAAAATCAAATCAAATCAAAATCTATCTGTAGGCTCCTACGGGAGATTCTCTATAACAGTATCTTATCTTATCTGTATGCTGGTTCATCTCCGGCGTGAGACGAGGTGCCAGCCTTCGCCACCTGTCGCCGTTTGCCTGGAGTGGGACACAGTACTGCGCTCTCTAATTCTCTACGGGAGGTATTCCAGTGTTCCACTCCAGACCCCGCGCCAGACGCGCTCCTACAGCCAGACGCGCTCCTACAGCAGACGCGCACCACTCCAGACTCCGCGCTGATGCGCTCCTACAGCAGACGCGCACCACTCCAGACTCCGCGCTGATGCGCTCCTACAGCAGACGCGCAGCACTCCAGACTCCGCGCTGATGCGCTCCTACAGCAGACGCGCACCACTCCAGACTCCGCGCTGATGCGTTCCTACAGCAGACGCGCACCACTCCAGACTCTGCGCTGATGCGCTCCTACAGCAGACGTGCACCACTCCAGACTCCGCGCTGATGCGCTCCTACAGCAGACGCGCACCACTCCAGACTCCGCGCTGATGCGCTCCTACAGCAGACGCGCACCACTCCAGACTCCGCGCTGATGCGCTCCTACAGCAGACGCGCACCACTCCAGACTCCGCGCTGATGCGCTCCTACAGCAGACGCGCACCACTCCAGACTCCGCGCTGATGCGCTCCTACAGCAGACGCGCTCCTTCAGCAGACGCGCTCCACTCCAGACGCGCATCGCTCTCTAATTCTCTACGGGAGGATGTGTCTCTCCGAGCCGGCGCGCTCTCCGAACCGACGCGTTCTCCAAGCCGACGCGCACCACTTCAGACGTTTAGCCGGCGCGCTACCACTCCAGACGCGCATCGCTCTCTAATCCTCTACGGGAGGATGCGTCTCTCCGAGCCGGCGCGCTCTCAGAACCGGCGCGTTCTCCAAGCCGACGCGCACCACTTCAGACGTTTAGCCGGCGCGCTACTACTCCAGACGCGCATCGCTCTCTAATTCTCTACGGGAGGATGCGTCTCTCCGAGCCGGCGCGCTCTCCGAACCGGCGCGTTCTCCAAGCCGTCGCGCACCACTCCAGACTTCTAGCCGGCGCGCTACTTCTCCAGACGCGCATCGCTCTCTAATTCTCTACGGGAGGATGCGTCTCTCCGAGCCGGCGCGCTCTACAAGCCGACGCGCCCCACTCCAGATGTCTAGCCTGCGCGCTCCTACTCCATCCCTGTAAGCAGCTCTGTCCCTCGCCCTGTCCAAGGCCTTAACCCTGTTCTCTCTGTCCCTGTCTCCAGCCCGCCTCCGCGGGCCTCTGTCCCTGTTCCCCTCTCCAGTGCCCCTGTCCCTCGCCCTGTCCAAGGCCTTAACCCTGTTTTCTCTGCCCCTGTCTCCAGCCCGCCTCCCCGGGCCTCTGTCCCTGTTCCCCTCTCCGTTGCCCCTGTTCCTGCCCTGTCCTTTGCCCTGGCCCTGTCCTTTAGCCTTAGCCCCTTAGCCTGCTCGCCTCTTAAAGGCACAGTGCCTATTTTCCCTAGTTCTTGTTTTCCAGTATTTTGTGTTCCCCCTTAAAGGCACAGTGCCTATTTTCCCTAGTTCTTGTTTTCCAGTATTTTGTGTTCCCCCTTAAAGGCACAGTGCCTATTTTCCCTAGTTCTTGTTTTCCAGTATTTTGTGTTCTCCCTTAAAGGGACAGTGCCGCTTTTCTGTTGTATTCAATAAATGCCCAGTTCTTGGCTTACTCTCATACCTGTCTTGTGTTGTGCGATTGGGGTCGGTTACAAACCATAACACAAACGTCTTTCTCAGGTCTGCATCCCCTTAACAATTGTGTGTATTGAGCCGTACTGTATTGTACCCATTCTGCAATCTGTTAAATAAAGTTTTCATTCATTCATTCATTCATTCATTCATTCATTCATTCATTCATTCATTCATTCATTCATTCATTTATTCATTCATTCCTCTACATTATTTCCCATAATGATGTTTTTGCGTCTTTGTTATGTGAATACTCTACCTGTTGTATTTCTATGTATACAACCCTCCCGTAATTTTTGACGTTCTATTTCTACCGTGTTTTTATCGTCGTGTTTTCCCTTGTGTGCTATTTTTTTCATGAAGACTTATCCTGTTTTTCTTCTTTCTGTGTCACCCACAGTTCTCTAATCCCAGTGCTCTCCACCGGCCATGGTCATCCGCCCGCCAGGCTAAAAGACGCACACGCACTTCTCCTTTTCAACGTATTATTAAAGGAAAACTCCAACATTTTGGGAAATTAGCTTATTTAACATCTTCCCTGGAGTTAGACAAGAAGATACCTTTTTCGTCTCTCTGCATGCATTGGGCTTAGGGAACGCCTGGACCGTTAGCCTAGCTTAGCTTCATCACTGGAAGTGGGGCAGACATCTAGCCTAGTTCACTACAGTCAGGAAATATACTCCAAATACAATCAAAATACAACTCCCAAACGTTCCTGTAAACATGTTGTGACCTGTGTATTTACCACGTCTCCCAGTCACACAAGTCACACGAGTCTCCCAGTCACACAAGTCTCCCAGTCACACAAGTTTCCCAGTCACACAAGTCTCCCAGTCACACAAGTCTCCCAGTCACACAAGTCTCCAAGTCACACAAGTCACATGAGTCTCCCAGTCACACAAGTCTCCCAGACACACAAGTCTCCCAGTCACACGAGTCTCCCAGTCACACAAGTCTCCCAGTCACACAAATCTCCCAGTCACACAAGTCGCCAAGTCACTTGTGTGACTGGGAGACTTGTGTGACTTGTGTGACTGGGAGACTCATGTGACTTGGAGACTTGTGTGTCTGGGAGACTTGTGTGACTGGGAGACTTGTGTGACTTGGAGACTTGTGTGACTGGGAGACTTGTGTGACTTGGAGACTTGTGTGACTGGGAGACTCATGTGACTTGTGTGACTGGGAGACTTGTGTGACTGGGAGACTTGTGTGACTTGGAGACTTGTGTAACTTGGAGACTTGTGTGACTGGGAGACTTGTGTGACTTGGAGACTTGTGTGACTGGGAGACTTGTGTGACTTGGAGACTTGTGTGACTGGGAGACTTGTGTGGATTGTGTGACTTGGAGACTTGTGTGACTGGGAGACTTGTGTGACTGGGAGACTTGTGTGTCTGGGAGACTTGTGTGACTGGGAGACTCGTGTGACTTGTGTGACTGGGAGACTTGTGTGACTGGGAGACTCGTGTGACTTGTGTGACTGGGAGACTCGTGTGACTGGGAGACGTGGTAAATACACAGGTCACAACATGTTTACAGGAACGTTTGAGAGTTGTATTTTGATTGTATTTGGAGTGTATTTCCTGACTGTAGTGAACTAGGCTAGATGTCTGCCCCACTTCCAGTGATGAAGCTAAGCTAGGCTAACGGTCCAGGCGTTCCCTAAGCCCAATGCATGCAGAGAGACAAAAAAGGTATGTATCTTCTTGTCTAACTCCAGGGAAGATGTTAAATAAGCTAATTTCCCCAAATGTTGGAGTTTTCCTTTAAGTGCCCTCCTGTCTCCCGTGTTGTGCATTTGAGCCCACCTGTTACGGGTCCTAACAGTATACCATATATATGAATTTATTATTATTATTATTTTTTTTTATAAATTTCTTTATTACAGGAAAAGTAAGTTGTACATTTACAATTGGCAAAAACATCATTCATTTTCCATCTTTTTCTCTTTTCTTCCCCTTCCCCTCCCTCATACCCACCCCATCCCCCCCACACCGGAGTTGTTGAAAACACATCTGCAAAACATCCAAACATACAGCATAGATGCTATTGGGAAAGAAAAACAAAAAACAATAATAATATCAATCAGACCCATCTGTATTATGCACAAACATTTAGATAAAAAGAAGTAAAGAAGGAACTAAAAACACAGAAAGAAAACTCTCCAGCACGGCTGTGGCTGTGGAAGAAAGTCATCAATGAGATTATTTCGCTCTTTCCCTCACCCCTGTCCATAGTATTGTGGTAATTCTTGGGTAGTTTGACCTTCTGCAGCTGCGTCTCCCGTTCCCCTCTCCCTCCCCCAGTTACCCACCCAGCCCCCGGGGGTCTCATTCACACCCATACATACCAGGACAGGGAAGGGGGGGGGGGGGGGGGGGATTAGAAAACAGGAATAAAATAATAATAAAAAATAAGGAAGTGCAGTTAAAGGTGTAAAGCTCTATCCTTTCTAAGTCTCTTCATTTCTTCATTGATAGTCAGGGTATCGATGTGTTGCAGAAATGGTTGCCAGGTCACATGGAATGTTTCAAGGGAGCCCTTTAGGGAGAATCTGATTCGCTCAAGCTTAACACAATGTAGTATCTCATGTATCCATCTGTTGTGAGTAGGTGGGGAAGGGTGTATCGATTTAAAGAGAATACGTCTCCTAGCGAGGAGGGTAGTGAGCGCCACAACTCGTTTTGCAGCCCTAGATGCAATCGTAGGGGTATTCGGGATACCGAAAAAGGCAGTGAGTGGATCAGGGTCTAACGTCACGCCCAGGACCCTACTTAGTGTATCAAATATTGCAGTCCAAAACTCTGAGTTTGGGGCACGTCCAAAACATGTGCATACAATCGGCTGGAGATTGTTTACATCTATTACACACATCCGTTCTATCCGGGTATATCTTTGCTAACCTCGCATTGGTGTAGTGAACCCTATGCAGGATCCTACACTGCAGCAAACTGTATATTAATTTATTCTTACCGTATATATATATCCACATCGGTCTGTACATACCTGCATGCATATAGTCCTTTTTTACATATCAGATACTGTTCTGAAGGTCCAGATTAACACTGAAAGTCTGCGTTTATTAATTTGTATAACTTATATATTGTTTATATATATAAGATATATATCTTTATGTCATCTGTTTGCCTAACAGTACTTATCATTCGCCTTATTGTATATGTCCCATTCTTAACGCCGTAGGCGCCAGGCGCGCGCCCCCTCTAGACATGTTTCAGAACATGTTCAGACATGCCCGGACAATCGAGAGAGCGCATTGATCTGTACAGGTGAACAGGCTGAGTCCACAGGGAACTAATATAGAGTGTGTGGGGAGAAGACGTGCAGCAGCAGCATTAACAGGAAAACTAACAGAGCGAGAGAGAAGACGTCTGGTGCAGTTGTACACAGACCGAGAGCAGTGTATCATTATAGAGAGCCGTATGGCTAATTAGATACCACTATAATATTGTCGAGCCATTATTGGCACAGTATAGTGACTTGTGTAAGCGAAGTAACGTGGAGAGACTTATAGTTAAACCCAGCGACGTTCTGGACATAACTACTCATTGGAGACCGCCTGCGGGTTAGCTTCCAGTACAGACGGACCAGACGCACCAGAGTAAAGAGCACCGCACCCCCGAGATGGACCTCGGAGCGCGGGAGAAGACAAAGTACAGCGCCTCCGAGATGGACCTCGGAGCGTGTGAGGAGACCAGGTCACCGCCAAGCCCTGCCAACTCCACATCACCATCATCAGCGTCATCCCCAAGCGAGGCCGACCAGAGGCTAGCGCAAGTCCTGATCGCCACGATAACCGCTTCAGCGGAAAGAGATCGCCTCCAGGCGCAACGAGAAAGTGAGCGCGAACACCTCAGAGTGGAAGAGAGACGCCTCCAGGCGCAACGAGAGAGTGAGCGCGAACATCTCAGACTGGAAGAGAGACGCCTCCAGGCTGACGCCACGGCGCAACGAGAGAGTGAGCGCGAACATCTCAGACTGGAAGAGAGACGCCTCCAGGCTAAAGAAACCATGGAGCGAGACCGCGCCAATGCGCAGCGCGAGGTGGAGCGAGACCGTCTACAAGCACAAATGATGACGCAAGCGCTCCAGAATGGGACTCCCTACTCCTCCACCCGGAGCTCTCGGAGATCATCACGACAAGGGTCGAGGGCACCCTCCCCTCCCCGACAAAGCTACACGGGACCCCGCCTACGGGAAGAACCTGCTTACGTCGCAGAGCAGCTAGCCGAGCGACTACAAAGCCTGACGGAGGACGAGGGAGGACAGAAAGCCCACCCGCACTACCCCATCTCAGACCAGGAGGCTCAGCGCAGCCCCGGTCTCAGTCCTGACACGCTGCGTTATGAACCCCCAACACGCCCCAGTGGGGAGTTCGAGCACCAGACGGCACCAAAGAATAGTGCCTGGGAACCCAGCCCCTGGTTCCCGCCCAGCACGAACCAACGACCCAACGTACAGGGAGACTCGCCACGGATGCCTCTCCCCCCACGTGCGTCAGTGTCACAGCCATCCATGGCACCCTACATTGGGACACCCACATTCCCAGACTTCACAAAAGAAGACCGAGCGCAGTACACTGAGCTGCGTATGTGCCTAGAGACAATCATGTCAGGAGTACAAGACGAGTCATACAAGTACGCCATTCTCCTTAAGCATCTCAAGGTAACTAGAGCTCACAACATTGCGCTGGCATACTCCAATTCACGGACTCCCTACTCTGACGCCCTGGCGGCCCTCGACGCACGTTACGGACGCACATGGGACTATGTCATTCAGGAGATACGTGAGATCGAACGTCTCCCCCCGGCTAGAGACAACCGAGCCCTGGACGACCTATCCGTCAAGGTACAGTCCCTAGTAGGGATGCTCGGGTCCCAACGAGAACGGGGGATGTACGAGTTGTACGCCAACTCCAACGTGGAGCGCATATTGGAGAAGCTCCCCCCATTCTGCCAAGAACGCTTTCGGCGGCAACGAAACTACCGTGACCCGAATGGCCCAGAACAGTCACTGCTGGACCTTGCTGACTTCCTAGCCAGGGAGGTTAGCAGCCTAAGAATCGACACCTTCGCATGGGGTGGCTCGAACTCTAAAGAGGGACCGAGGAGGGCTAAAGACCACCAAAGCAGGCCCATCACAGTGATGCACCAGGCCGAGTCGGTGTCACGACAAAAGAGTCACAACCCCCCCGCCAAGGGAAAATGGAAGATCGTATGTCAATACTGCGACAACGAACACTGGCTGTCACAGTGCGATGCATTCAAGAAACTGACCACCGTCGAAGTAAGTCAGTGGATTAAAGCTAACCGCCGCTGCTTCCGCTGCGCGTGCGGCCACATGGCAGCAGAATGCCGCCTTAAGAAGGAGTGTGGCAAGTGTGACGGCGCTCACCTCGAAGCGCTGCACGAGAGCAACAAGCAAAACCCAGCTCCACAAAGCAACTCGAGAACAGAAGTACTCTACATTGACCCCGCGAAGAGTGGGAGCTCCAGAGTGCTCCTCAAGGTGGTACGAGTACTCCTCAGTCACGGGGACAAGGTACTCGAGACCTACGCCGTCCTCGACGACGGGTCGGAGAAGACACTCCTCCTCGCCTCCGCCGCGACCCAGTTGGACTTGCGGGGTCCAGAGGAGACCATGACCCTCCGTACCATTCGTCGAGACTTAAAGACAATCAAAGGTGAAAACGTCTCGTTCACCATTGCAGCGATCGACCAGCCTGAGAAGCGGTACAGCATCAGCAAGGCGTTCACGAGCTACGACATAGGTTTGTCACGCTACGATTACCCCATCCCACAGTTGAGGGAAAAGTACGACCACCTACGCCAACTGCCCATACCGCTCATCAGAGGCGCTACACCGACCCTACTCATTGGCTCCGACCACGCGGACCTCATTGTCCCAACTGATGCGGTCCACATCGGACCCAGAGGATGCCCAGCCGCGGTTAAGACCCGACTGGGATGGACGCTCCAGGGCCCCCTCTCCGGGCCTTCCAGCCGACCAACGTCCACACGCTGCCTTTACACCAAGGTGAGCGACACAGACAATACTCTCCTACAGCACGTTGAGAGGCTATGGACACTAGACTCGCTGCCATTCAAGAACGAACGCAAGATGGTTCGATCCAAAGAGGACAAGTATGCCATAGCTCTACTCGAGCAGAAGACTACGAGGGTCGAGGTCGACTGAGTGCTAAGATACGCAACCCCACTCTTGAGGCGGGAAGGGATGCCCACTCTGCATGTGCCTAAGGGAGCGACGCACCACTACCTACAGAGCACTGAGCGGCGCCTCGCCAAGGATCCCCCCCAAGCAACGATCTATCGCACCGAGATCGAGAAGCTGGTAACGGCCGGCCACATAAAGAAAATCGATGACCACGAGGCAGAAGAGACGACAGAGTCATGGTACGTGCCCCACCACAAGGTCACCCACAACGGAAAGAACCGCATCGTCTTCAATTGCAGTTATCAGATTGGACAGCAGAATCTGAATAACCTACTCCTGCCCGGCCCGACACTCGGACCCTCCCTCCTCGGCGTCCTGATACGCTTTCGTCAGGACAAAGTGGCCATCAGCGGCGACATCAAGGGGATGTTCCTACAAGTTCGACTGATGGAGGAAGACAAGCCTTTACTGAGGTTTCTGTGGAGGGAGAGGCTCGACGACGAACAACCCTCGATATACCAATGGGAGGTACTCCCATTCGGCACCACCTGCAGCCCGTGCTGCGCCACGAAAGATGTTCGTCAACGAAGGTTTTTTTCATGACGACAACAAGACGTGACGTCACGTTATTGAATACCATGTGACGCTAACAAGACTAAATAGTTTATTAAATATCGTTGACCACAACTGAGCACACAAAAATGTAATTTACAAAAACCAGGACGAAATTTCTCTTCATGTATGTTGATATTGTTGACTAAAACAAGACGAGACAAACTAATTATAACTTTTCTTAATGCCATCGTCCCGACAGAACAGTGTGACGGCTGACGGGAGCTCTGTGTTATTAGCATTAGCTGGAGCTATTTGAAAAGCTAGTTTTAGCTGAATGTTACCTTGGCTAAAGTTGGGACTATTCATAATCCAGCTGCAGACCTGCAAGCAAAGTACAGCAAGTTGGCAAAGGAGTATTCCAAGGTAAATCACTTATTCACCACATTGTTTGTATTTCCATCTAGCTCGCGTTAGCTAGTGGCTAACCTAGCTCACGCTAACGTGGCTAACTGATCGAACTCTCGCACACAATTAATGACATAATGCAGACAGCCATACCGGTGACAATGTTTAGCTTTTAGTGCCAAATGATAAGAGTCTGAGGCGGAGTCTCAAAAGAGAATGTTGAATATTTATTTTGCATTAAAAATCACAACAGATCCTCTGCTAGGAGCTAACTGAACCGGAGCCCTCTGGATAGGAAGTGCGCAACAACGTTTAACGTCCGTGTGGAACCAATGTACCAACAACCATTCCGTGGGTGAACTCATTGAGCTTAGTTGTCAATTAATGATACTAATCTATACAATCACCTGTTGTTGAATAAATACCATTACTTTCTAGTTATTACTAAAAAACAGTATATATAAAACAGTAGCTGTAAAAATGAAAAGAAAAAAAGTTTTATAATTTATATAATATAATATTTTTTTTGTATGTATGTATGCACTGGTATCGGATCAGTATAACCAGACCTAGACCACCTCTAACTCTAACCCCTAACCAGACCTAGACCACCTCTAACTTTAACCCCTAAGGTAGGGTTGTGACTTAGAGGTGGTCTAGGTCCGGATAGGGGTTAAGAGTTGGTCTAGGCCTTTACATCCATCCATCTATCTAAATAATAATAATAAATTATAATGAATGCTTAACTACCCCTAAGTTACCCTAACCAGACCTAGACCACCTCTAACTCTAACCACTAACCAGACCTCTTCCATGTGGCACTTTAACACTGACCTCAGAATGTGATTTTATATAATGTTTTTATGCAAGCAGATTGCAATCAGTGTGTACGACTACTAGTACTACTGTGTGTTCTGTTTACTTAGTTTACAGTATCCTGTTATAGAATAAACCGCTGCCAGACACAGCAGAGAGAGAGAGAGAGGACAGACATGACGGAGAGGACAGACACAGCAGAGAGAGGACAGACATGGCAGAGAGAAAGGAAAGACACAGCAAACAGAAGACGGACAGAGTTCAGCGTCGTCTCTCTGGTCAGAAACAACGTCACCACATCCGTAATGCTCTCTTTGATGCATACATTGGACCATGTCTACACCAACATATACTGTAGGAGCAACAATACATTGGACCATGTCTGCAGCAACATATACTGTAGGAGCAACAATACATTGGACCATGTCTACACCAACATATACTGTAGGAGCAACAATACATTGGACCATGTCTGCAGCAACATATACTGTAGGAGCAACAATACATTGGACCATGTCTACACCAACATATACTGTAGGAGCAACAATACATTGGACCATGTCTACACCAACATATACTGTAGGAGCAACAATACATTGGACCATGTCTACACCAACATATACTGTAGGAGCAACAATACATTGGACCATGTCTACACCAACATATACTGTAGGAGCAACAATACATTGGACCATGTCTACACCAACATATACTTCCTGTGTATCACTTGTGCCGCCGACTCAGATTCCCCTAGGTTAAAAAATAAATACGCAATTTAAATCAGAACATTTTCCATGTTGACTATTTCTGACTTTCTTAAGTTTTTTTCCATTAACTAAAAATAGACAAAAATGTCATCCGTTTTCGTCGACTAAATCTACACTAAAACAAAAAAGACAAAATTGAGACAAAAACTGACTAAGACTAAAATGCTCAGACATTTAGTTGACTAAAACTGACTAAACGAAAAATAAATGAAGATGACTAAATATGATGAAAACGAAAAAGGAGCACTTGACACATGACTAAGACTAAAACTAAAATGAAAATAGCTGCCAAAATGAACACTGGGAGCTGGTGGTGCTGGGGTACGTATTCAGGTGTATGAGAATTAAGAATCTGTGGCATTTCTCATTTGGTGGAGCGCAGCTGAGAACACTTTGGCTGAACACATTTTCACACATTCATGAATCCAGCAAGGATCTTTCTTAGGTTTGGTCTTACGATGATAAGAAGATATCTAAGAAGACACTTAAGGAAATGTTCGAGAATGAGGTCCAATGTTCCTGATCTGCCTCGTTTGTAGTCCAGCCTTTCTTGCTAGAATGCCTAATTTCTGTTTATTATTGTTCACTCTTGCAATGAAAAGAAAACCCTGATACTCTCTGGTCTGATGATCACTCATATCTGTTTGTCAAGATGGCGACTCGTTATTCTTTCTTTTGTCTCACCTAAACAGTTAGCTAAAACAGGTTTAATTTCATAACAACATTTGAGACAACAGGTGAGAAATAGGATATACTGTAGGCCTACAATTGCTGGATCTGATCTGCAGTGCCTAGTTTTACAGTTTGATCTGAATTTTGTGAACCAGGAAGTATCAGCCACACAGGGAAATTTAGCCAATTTTCATTTAAAGAGACAGAAGCCCACACTGCCAGCTGTTAGAGGCTGACTGTGAGCCTGACTGCTGACAGCTGTAACTTGGTATATAAGTCGAAATATTAGAACAAGGAAAAAGCCATAATATGGGCTGCTCATGTGATGCCCACTAGAAGTGGTATCATGTTAATATCTTTAGATTATGTGTCAAAACAGTGTGAACATATTGGTACAGGATTACCTCCATCAGAAACAAGGTAGAACAGTCATTTATATGTAATGGGAGACATTAACATAATCTGGTCAATAGGTGGCGGTATAGGACTGGTGTTTAGTGGCTTCGCCTTCCAGGGAACCGTACTGTGTGCTTAGGAACGCACGAGGCGATCTCAGCCTCACAACCGGGAGGACCCAGAGTCAGTAACATTTCAAATTAAGTAACTATTGTCGATGTTTGAGTCAAGTTTAAGAAGTTTAAGACGACAAGTAACGTGGTTGAGAAGCAGACCGTCTATTGATGGCGCCACGTTTCGGTGGTAAATTTAAATAGTGTTGGAACACAATTGTCCATTTAAGCACTAACATGTCGAAGTTAAGTATCTCCAAGGGGATTATAAAGGTTTATGTTTTGAAATACATACTGTTTTGGGTTGAATTGCTGTGTAGTAAATGTGTATATTGTGTACAAGATGGTTAGAGGGAAATTACTTTAGCTTACCCTACCTAGAAGGTAGCTAAACACCGGAGCTGTACCACATGCTCTCTCTCTCTCTCTCTCTCTCTCTCTCTCTCTCTCTCTCTCTCTCTCTCTCTCTCTCTCTCTCTCTCTCTATCCTGCTCTCCGTTAAATGTAAATATAAATCTATTCCCTTGAGTTACACCATGGTCACGATTTAGCAAATTCCTAGTAAGGCTGAGAACGGCCAGATACATATATATATAAATGTACTTGCAGTGCACATTTGAGTTTCAATAGAACTTGAGACCGGAACACAACTATGGATAACACTGAGGTGTGGAGGTATTTCGGTATACTAGAGAATAGTGGATATGACTGATGATAAGTGACTGATGATAAAGGTAACACTTATTGGTGATTTAAGGAATTGTTTGACAGACAATGAGAATGACAGTGTTGGTTAAAAGACATACGATGGTCCCTTCCAACATGCCTAGACATGTCTAGACAGAGGTTAACAGGATAATGTTTCTCTTCTCACGTGCTTATATTTAAGACGCCAAATATGTATAAAGACATAAGTAATCACAATGTACAGTATATAATACTGGATAACTACATTTAAAAGGAAAATGCTATTGAAGTGAACCAGGGTATCCTAAAAGGGTAGAATGTGTGTTGCAATGATGAATATGCTTTTGAATTAATAACAAGTATGGGATTATAATTGAATGTATTAAAGTAATGTAACTAATTGAACTGGATGATTATACAATGATGATACAATGATGATAAAATGATGATACAATGATGATACAATGATGATACAATGATTGATTGATTATTCTGTGGAATAAATAAACGTTGTTGAAAGACAACCGGGAGGACCCAGAGTCAGTAACATCGTGTCTGCACCTTCCTTTGTCAAATGATTAACTACAACCTGTTTCATAGGTTAAACATATATCTGCTATCAGGTGCCATATCCTGGTACCTGTAACAGTTTATTGGGGGCTCGTCCGGGATCAGCGCCACCTGCTGGATGGGAGCTGATCCAGAGATCTTGACACCTGGACCAACCGCGACCCGATGAACCAGGAACCAACGCCCGGTGTAAAGGTCGTCGAATGAGGGATTGATCTGCGCAGTATCGACAGCAGTGAAGTGCCTCATCTGATGCCAGACGACAACGAGAGCTGCGTCCACTACTCTACCTGACGAGAAGGAAGACCGGTGTCGTGTAGAGGAGATCCACCCACCACGGAAAGTCGTCACAGTGATCCTGAACTGAGAGCCAAGTGCGAGGAATCGGGAAGCAGCCATGGGAGACAGCGAGAGGAAAAGCTTGGTGTGGGACATCAAGAAGAGCCTGCTCACTCTACCTGCGGATGAACTGTTTCGCATTGCCGAGGCATTGGAACTGATACCAGGACTGGAGATGTCTGACCGAACCCACCTTACCGTAGACGACGTGGAGGGGTGCTTCAACTTTATCAACGACTACCTGTACAGTAAGGTTTTACTGGAGTTAGAGGATACAGGGTTGTCTTATTTATTACAGATAAAAGATGTGACTGATGGACTTATGCAGAGTGAGGTGGTGGGTCTAGCAGAGGGTAAAACCGAGGGCCTACGGTCCACCAGTCAAAGTGATGCAGTACCAGTCGACCCTATTAGCGTCTTTTATGATGTAAGTGAAACCATTGAGGGTGTGCCCACTCCAAAAGTAAGCAACCAGGTTTTACAGTGCCTGCCCAGTGTACTACCACCCACAGCTCAGGCTGTGCCATTGAATAAGAGTGTACCAGACACCGAAAGTAAACAGGAAACCCCTGGTGTGTCGCCAGATAAACTAATATCTTTAAGAGAACTGTCGTACCTTCACCGCAGGGAGTTTAAGCTCCAGGGAGGTCAGATAGGAGACCAGGGATCAGACATTAGTTACAACAGTGTCTGCAAACAGATCGACGAAGGTCTGAAGGAGCAATTCAGCGATGCAGAGGTTGTTAGAGCAGTCTTGAGAGTGATCAAAGCTGGCAGCTTTAAGGATATGTTAATGGTAAAAGACGATTTGACTATCGATGAGCTGAAGGGTTTTCTCCATTCTCACCTCGGTGAACAAAGTAATACCGAGTTGTTTCAAGAACTCATGTGTACAAAGCAAAAGGATAGTGAAACACCACAGCAGTTTTTGTATAGAGTCATAGGACTCAAGCAGAAGATTTTACTAGCATCAAAATATGCTGCTACTGACGTTAAGTACAACGAACGAACCGTTCAGGATGTCTTTCTCCACACTGTATATCAAGGTTTAGGACACAAACATGATGACATTCGTAGGGAACTCAAACCCTTACTTGAAGACAGAGTACCTGATGAGGCCATTCTCAGACAGATGAAAAAGGTCATGAGCGATGAGAGTGAAAGACAGCGACGGTTAGGGCCTACCAATCGCAATAGACCCCCCCCATGTACATAGTGCAGGTGCTGAGGTGAAGGGAGCACAGTGTCCCCCCCCCCACTAGGGAAGAAAATACAGGAAAGAAACTTAAACTAGACCCGATCCAGCAGTTAACAGAGAAAGTAGAGAAACTTACCAATCTAGTGGATCTCCTGCAACAACAGCCCCAGGTCAGAACAGGGAGGATAAATAGGCAGAGGGACAGGCCATATGGCTGTAGCAAATGTGTAGCACAGAATTTACCTAATTGCCCTCACTGTTTCCATTGTGGCGAAGAAGGCCATAGAGCGTTAGGCTGCCAAAAGAGACCACCACGTCAGGGAAACTGAGGCCGGTCACTGCAAGAGGACAACCATTGACCGGTTCCCCTTTACTGTCCCAAACTGACAACCGTCGTACTAGTGAGCCTGAGAAGGAAAGAGTAAGAGAGGAGAAGACTGCACCTAGAACAGGAACCAAGACGGTAAACCAGATACAGAAGCACACAGACTCCCCTAATTTACCAAACACTAAGAGTGAATGCCTCGCCAAGCTCGTAGGGAGAAGAGCTCTCACCCATTGTAACCTAAACGGTTTAGCAGTCCAAGCCCTGCTTGATACAGGGGCCCAAGTAAGCATGATTGACAGAACTTGGAAGAATAGATACTTACCTGACATGCCAGTCAGACCCCTTAGCGAAATCATCGAAGAAGAAGAGGAGTTGAAAGTCTACGCGGTAAACGGTGAGGTCCTCCCATTTGATGGTTGGGTGGCCCTTACAGTGAACTTAAAGGGGAATGAAGATCCTAACCTGTCAATCACTGTGCCTTTCCTTGTAAGAAGCCTTGTCCTTGAGAGACCCCTACTGGGTTTTAATGTGCTGGAAGTGATGATACAGGAACAACCTGGAAGACTGATCCCAACTCTCACCAGCCTGCTCTGTAACGCCATGGTGATACCAGCCGAGAAGGCAGAACTCCTGGTGAGTTATATCCAGACTGACAGACCCCCTGTCCAGGTTGGTCGCCTACGAACAGGTAAACAAGCCACTGTCATCCCCGCCGGTCAAGTGGCCTGGGTCAAGTGCCAAATCCCCCCCCACGTGGACCTGTCTGACCCCACCTTCCTGTTCGAACCAGATGACAGCAGTTTAGTGCTGGCAGAACTGGATGTTGGAGAAGGCCTGTTGCAAGCGCAAAACCCCAGGAAGCCGTATCTCACCGTGCCTGTGGGAAACAACACAAGGCATAACGTCACTCTCTCCAGGAAGACAGCTCTGGGCAGCATCCATTGTGTTGGGAAAGTCATCACGACAGACTCCCCACGGCAAACCCCCATCCCAACCTACTCACCTGAAATCTCCCAGCCTACGGTACCCCCCAACCGTGCTGCTACAATGTCAGCTGTGCCCAGCTCCATCCTGTTCAAACCCCCCGTCGATCTCAGTCACCTCGACGACGAACAACAGACAATAGTCAACCGGATGCTTTGTGAAGAGGCTGGGTCCTTTGCACAAGACAGTGGTGACATTGGGTGCATCCCGAGCCTGCAGATGACAATCGCTCTCCATGATACTGTCCCGGTCCAGAAGACGTACTCATCAGTACCAAAGCCACTGTTTAAAGAAGTAAAAGAGTACATACAGGAACTGTTAATGAAAGGTTGGATAGTCAAGTCAAAGTCTCCATATTCTGCCCCAGTAGTCTGCGTCAGAAAGAAGGACGGCAGCCTACGGCTATGCATCGACTACCGCCTCCTGAACAAAAAGACTGTGCCCGATCGTCATCCACTACCTAGAATACAAGACCTGACTGACACGCTTGGAGGCTATACCTGGTTTAGTATCCTAGACCAAGGGAAAGCCTACCACCAGGGCTTCGTCGCCGAGGGTTCACGACCCTTCACCGCCTTCATCACTCCATGGGGTCTTTACGAGTGGGTGCGCATCCCATTTGGACTCTCGAATGCCCCTGCAACGTTCCAACGGAGCATGGAGGAGATGCTAGGTCCCCTCAGGGACGAATGCTGTATCCCGTATCTTGACGACGTACTCTGTTACGCAAAGACATTTGAAGAACATGTAGAGACCCTCCGCAAGGTTCTCCAAGCCCTTCAACGTCACTGAGTGAAATTGAGACCTGAGAAGTGTGACCTCTTCAAGCAAGAAGTCAGATACGTGGGTCGCCTTGTGTCAGCAGAAGGGGTCAAGATAGACCCACGAGACATTGAAGCCGTGAAAGCCCTGTCAAGTAAGACACCCAGAACTGTCGGCGAAGTGAGGAAAATAACAGGATTCCTGGGATAGTTCCGTTCATACATTCAGGATTTTTCCCGAATTGCCAGACCCATCTACGAGCTACTCCAAATCAAGCCAGGGAAGACCCCAGCCCCAGCGCGGAGTAAGAACATCAAACGCCCCCAGTTGCCCTCCAGAGAGCCCATAGAGTGGACCACGGAACAGCAGAGAGCACTTGAACAACTGATTGACCTTCTCACAAACCCCCCTGTCTTGGCATATCCTGATTTCAACCTACCCTTCAGGTTGCACACGGATGCCTCTGACCAAGGCCTGGGAGCTGTTCTGTATCAACATCAAGATGGAAAACTGAGAGTCATCGGGTACGGGTCAAGAACATTGTCACCAGCCGAATGAAATTACCATATGCACAGTGGGAAACTGGAGTTCCTTGCATTGAAATGGGCTGTGTGTGTGAAATTCCGTGACTACCTGTATTATGCCCCACACTTTACTATCTACACTGACAACAACCCGTTGACCTATGTAATGAGTACTGCCAAGCTCAATGCAGTCGGTCATCGGTGGGTTGGAGAACTGGCAGACTTTTGGTTTGACATCAAATACAGACCCGGAAAGTCCAACATAGATGCAGACACACTTTCCCGCCTTCCCCTGGATATGGAGAGATATGAAAGGACCTGCACAGAAGAGCTCTCTAATGAAGCAGTACGAGCAACGTGGGAAGGAAGCCAAGCAGCTGAAAGGAAAGACGTGGCATGGGTTGCGGCGCTCAACATCGCGTCCCCAGACTCAAACCAGCAGTCTCACCCACACCTACAAACAATCAGTCACGATGAACTGGTGAAGGCCCAAAAAGAGGACCAAGCCATCAACACGATCAGGGAGTTGAAAGAGTCGAACACGAAATTGTCAGACGACGTACGAAGAACCGTAAGCGCAGCAACCCGAAAGCTACTTCATGAATGGAGCAGATTACATATTGAAAATGATCTCCTTTACAGAAAGACCAATCAATACCAACAGTTGGTCCTCCCTGTAAAGTATAGAACACGTGCCCTGAAACATCTACATAATGAGATGGGTCATGTTGGAACAGAAAGAGTGATCCACCTCGCAAGAGAAAGATTCTACTGGCCTTTCATGTCCAGAGAGATTGAAGAATATGTGACCCGAAGATGTCCTTGTATCAAGTCTAAGAAGCCGGTCACCCATGTCCGAGCTCCCATGGGCAGCATTACCTCCAACTTCCCATTAGAACTTGTGTGTATCGACTATCTACATCTGGAAACCAGTCGTGGAGGGTATGAATATATCCTAGTGGTGATCGACCATTTCACTAGGTTCGCCCAGGCATACCCCACCAAGAACAAGAGTGGGAAAACAGCTGCAGAGCGTATCTTTAATGACTTTATACCCAAATTCGGTTATCCCTCGAAATTACATCACGACCAGGGTCGAGAATTTGAGAATAAACTGTTCCAAGCACTGCAACGGCTGTCTGGGGTCGGCCACTCTAGAACATCACCCTACCATCCACAGAGCAACCCAGCGGAGCGGCTCAATCGGACCATACTACAGATGTTGAGGACTGAAAATGAGAAATTGCGGTGGAAGGACCACCTCCCGCATGTGTTACACGCGTACAACTGTACCAAACATGAATCAACGGGTTACTCACCCTTTTTCCTCCTCTACGGTCGTCATCCACACCTCCCCGTTGACCTGTTGTTTGGGTTAACGAAGAAAGAGGAACCGTACTCACCCAGAGGATACGCGGAGCAATGGGCTGAGAAGATGTCTGAAGCCTATCGGATTGCTTGTGAACATAGCAAAAAGTCCAGTGCAAGAGGAAAAGTAATTTATGACAAGAAAACAAAAGGAGTAGTACTGCAGTCAGGAGACAGAGTTCTGGTGAGAAACCTCAGTCAGCGTGGAGGACCAGGCAAGTTGAGATCGTACTGGGAGAAGGCGATCTACGTGGTAAAAAGCCAGCTCGCTGAGAGTCCAGTATACATTGTCTGCCCTGAACATGGAGACCAGAAAAAGACCAGAACACTACACCGAAATCTCTTACTGCTGGTAAATGATTTGCCCGTGGAAATGACTCCACCACCAGCCAGAACTGTCCCTGCGAAGAAAACGAATGACAGACCAAGACAAGGAAGAATGTCAGACACACAAAGACAAGTAGAGACAAGGGACAGCAATGACAGTGATTCGGATGATGACAGTGACAGAGGATACTGGCTAAGGATACCTGTTGAAAGGACAGAGGAAAGATCACTTGGACACCGTGAACGACGACCTGAAGTCATGCCAGGCCTGTGCCCTGAGAGTGAAGACGACAGGGGAGGAAACACGGATGGAAATTTGCCTGTCTTGGCCGGACCGGAGGGAGATGTTAGTGAATCAGGGGAAGAAGAAGAAAGGGAGACCCCCCGAGCTCACTCTCCAATACCCCAACCCCATCCCCAAGCTCACTCTCCAATACCCCAACCCCACTCCCAAGCTCACTCTCCAATACCCCAACCCCACTCCCAAGCTCACTCTCCAATAGCCCAACCCCAAGCTCACTCCCCCGTAGCCCAGCTCAATCTCCGAACCCCTCCACTCTCGCCGGTAGAACAAGTCCAGTCAGAGGTTAGGAGGTCTGCCCGTGACAGAAGGCCTAAACAATGTCTCACGTATGATATGCTAGGTGAACCGTCAGTGCAGAACAAGGTGACCGTGAATTCAGTAGTACAGTGGCCACCGATGGTGCCCGCACCACACCACAGTCCACTACCACATCAATTGATACCCTTCGTAATGCCATGGTTGCATTAAATTTTTTACAGCCTTCCACAACATGGCCGGTATGCTTACCGTCCAGCCGTCACCCACGGTCCACCCATGGGGAGTTTGTTAGGGGTTCACGCCTGAGGGTGATATTGGATGGGTGTATTTAGTGATTTTCGGAAATGTCAGGAGCCATTTTTTTAAGGTCAGGGAGTGTGTGATGCCCACTAGAAGTGGTATCATGTTAATATCTTTAGATTATGTGTCAAAACAGTGTGAACATATTGGTACAGGATTACCTCCATCAGAAACAAGGTAGAACAGTCATTTATATGTAATGGGAGACATTAACATAATCTGGTCAATAGGTGGCGGTATAGGACTGGTGTTTAGTGGCTTCGCCTTCCAGGGAACCGTACTGTGTGCTTAGGAACGCACGAGGCGATCTCAGCCTCACAACCGGGAGGACCCAGAGTCAGTAACATCGTGTCTGCACCTTCCTTTGTCAAATGATTAACTACAACCTGTTTCATAGGTGGGTAATATACTACAAAACACACATAAAGGTTAACAAGGATACATGCAATGTCGAGGGTTCAAATTAAGTAACTATTGTCGATGTTTGAGTCAAGTTTAAGAAGTTTAAGACGACAAGTAACGTGGTTGAGAAGCAGACCGTCTATTGATGGCGCCACGTTTCGGTGGTACATTTAAATAGTGTTGGAACACAATTGTCCATTTAAGCACTAACGTGTCGAAGTTAAGTATCTCCAAGGGGATTATAAAGGTTTATGTTTTGAAATACATACTGTTTTGGGTTGAATTGCTGTGTAGTAAATGTGTATATTGTGTACAAGATGGTTAGAGGGAAATTACTTTAGCTTACCCTACCTAGAAGGTAGCTAAACACCGGAGCTGTACCACATGCTCTCTCTCTCTCTCTATCCTGCTCTCCGTTAAATGTAAATATAAATCTATTCCCTTGAGTTACACCATGGTCACGATTTAGCAAATTCCTAGTAAGGCTGAGAACGGCCAGATACATATATACAGGGCCGCCTGGGAGAAATGCGAGGCCCTGTGCGAGATTTAAACGCGAGGCCCCCCCCTCCCCCCAAAAGGTAAAAAAAGAAAAAATATATATATAATTTTTTTTTTTTTTTTTTTCATACAGTCAACATATTCTTAAATAATAGCGCTGCCCGAGGCTGGGCATGAATCAGTCAACATATAGCAAGAGAGAGAGCGAGAGAGAGCTCCGTTCTACAGTCAA